>NW_027466231.1:632500-647500 GCF_046127955.1 Nelusetta ayraudi
GGACATTTTTATATTTTAGTTGTTTTTTTAAGTAGCGTCGTCTCCATGAAAATATGATAACAGTAGAAGCTCTCCAGAACCCCCCTACCCGACCCCACCCCCCACCCCCCCAAACATAGAAGCAAACAGTAAATATTTGTTGTAACCCATATTTTTATCTTCATAATCTTTTAACGTAGACTTTAGTATTCCATGCAAAACTAATTGCATTAACGAGCAAACCGGTGAAGCACCTGCCAAATATTCCCGGAGGAATCAAGACCATGCATGGTGCTGTGGCGGGCCCATGCCCCGCCCACATGCATCCACTGTCAGCGCAGTCATCTGGGACTTTAACCTGCAAGCCAGAAATCAATGACTTCACCTCCTGAAGGTCCTGATTTCTCACACAACATACAGAATATTTAGTACAAAATCAACTTTTATTGTCGGGAACGAGCCAAGAGGATTCAAACGTGCCCATTTCACCGTCCAGCGTAATATTTGTAAAAATAAATAAATAAGTTCTGTTACTGTAGCAAAGAAGGGGAAAAATGCTGTCATTCCCACTTTGAACCACTAGGGACATTTTCTCTGTTTGAGCTGTGACTGAGGAAGAGGAATGTACGACACCAATGAATGATTATTGACAAATATTTAAAGACTGGGGGAGGGGGGGGGGGTAAAGTAATGTAGTAATTTGTTAAGGGCACAAACTTCTGTCATGTGAACCTCAAGTCGATAATTCAACAATAATTCGCTTTGTGGGATTGTTCTTTCGTGTTTCTGCTTTTGTTTTGAAGGTAAACCATGTTAGACGATTTCCATCACATTTGTTGTAGAATAGAAAGAAATGCAGGCTAAATGCTAGCTAAATGATGCTAGCTAAATGATGCTGGCTAAATGATGCTAATACTGCTGATTGAACATGATTGCTAGCTTGCGTTGCCACTCGTAAACCTGACATTTATTGTGATGTCAGAAGAGAATCCAAGAAAGCCACTGTGTTGTTTAGGCATTCTTAAAAAAAACTACCAACCGTGTTCCATTGCATATTTTCCATCACTCACTCGGTTCTTGAAACTTTCTTCCTCACCTAAAACTGTAACAAGTCAAGCGGATGTTTCAGTGCTTCGCAGCTCAGAGGGGATTGTTGTTGTGATTGCGGCGCCCTTTCAGCTGCCTTGTGACATTGTGTTCTACATCTTAACTCCAGCGCCAAACTCCAAAGCCTTGACTGGATCGTGTGTCTTTGCATCTCACTTTTCTAGAACGAGCGAGCGAAGGTAGAGAAACGTACTGTAAAGCGCACTCGCAATGAACGTCCTTGTTGTCTTACAATTAAACCCACGTTCCTCGTGTTTTTATTGTAAGTGTGTCGCGGGCCGTGGCTGCAGGACGTAGCCTCGCGGCGGCGGCTAGCCATCGTATTGAGAATAGGGGTAGAACTGCAGCTAAAGCTAAAGCTAAAACTAAGACATTGAAGCAGACTGAAGACGTTTCAATGGCAGAGGCCTGTTTGGGTCGTCCAGTACAAACAACCAATGGTTGTGTTCCAGTCACTCCTGTAGTTTGATACTAAACTACCAAACTGTTGTGACCTTCAAGGTCCAGTGTGGAATATTTGGCCTGATTTAGGATTTTTATATTGGTAAAAGTTTAACATACTGCCCATAAATACATTGATATAGGTGTGTGTGTGTGTGTGTGTACATATATATATATACATATATAGAGATATATATATATACATATACATATATACAGGGCCACTGTATTTCACTGGCAAGCTCAAGAGAGGGAGACAATGTTGCTGTTTCTTCTTCAAATATGAACCACTGGACCTTGAAGCCCTGTTGGGCCTCCGTGTGGATGCTCATCTCAAAGCAGCAGCAGCACAGCAGCGTTTCTAACTGGATTAACTGGAAAAACCAATAACTCAGGGCGGAGCTCGGCTGGCCTTGACGGTAGTTTAGACAAATGAAGCAGTAGTTTGTTTTGGTCAATCGTTTTAAACTGCCAATCTAATCGTAATTCAAACTCCCAAACAGTGCATGTTTGAAAAGGGCGATGCAGTCAATGGCCATTGATACTCAGACAGGAATGGGCAAACTACGGCCCGGGGGCCATATGCGGTCCGTGAAGCTTTTGAATGCAGCCAGTCACACTTGAGGAGGTGATGACCGTCAGTCTCAATACAGAGCTGCAGTCCGTGGGGTTGAAGCTAGAAGACACTCCGCCCCCCCGCCCCCCCCCCAAGTCTAAAAGTTTGCCCACAAACTGCACTCAGACAAAGCATGCAGTGCCGCACTGTAAACAGCCGGCCTGTGGAAACAGCGCCCCCCGCTGGTCGTCAGACAGCAAATCTAGTTCCATCCCTTCAGCACTGGCTTTCCTGCATGTGTGTGTGTGTGTGTGTGTGTGTGTGTGTGTGTGGCTGGGAACCCTGAAGCGGATCTCACTCTTTACTACCTAGCGAGTCAAACACGAGGTGCCACATTCCAGCCGGTTGATTGTGAACTTCCTGTCCGCCAGAACAGAACTCAACTCTTGGTTCTATTTTTTTTCAGCCTGTTTTCCGCCTCAGTGTGTGTGTGTGTGTGTGTGTGTGTGTGTGTGTGTGTACAGTTTGATGTTTTTACAGAACGTTGTGGCATCAGCGACTCCATGAAGACGGTGTTTCAGTACCGGTCCACTGGAAGGTCCATTCTCTGAGAATCACACCGCAGTGTTGCAGAGTTCTGCAGCTTTTTCTTTCTTTCTTTCTGTTGCTGCGTAATTGCAGGAGGATTTCCTAACAGAGAGAGAATCATAACCAAGGTGTGTTTGAAAATACAAAGTGATTCAGTGTTCTGTTCAGTGTGGCTTACGAGAGGGCAGCGACTTTTTGGACTTTAGCTCAGAACACATGGACTCCTAACGGTACTGTTGTGTTTCTCACCATGTAACATGCCAATAAAAGAACATATGTCTTGTTTTTCTCTCTCTGAAGGAATCTGTTTGTTCTTGGACGGGGCGGGGTGGGGGGGGGGGGGGTTGATATTGAGTTTACCAGCTCACTTGAAACAACTCTGCTGGTCTTCGCTGGTACTGCAGTAAAAGTTTCACCAGTGGGTGGGGCCAACCGAGCACATACTGACCGCTTTTCATCCCAGAATTCTCATTTATTCTCCTTTCCTTGGGAAAAAGGTTCTGTTGAGAACTTCCACACCACCGGCTTCACTCAGAGCAGCTTGTCCATGAGGTTTGTTCCCTCCAGCTGCTCTTCAAAGGCCCTGGAACACCTGTTATACAATATGCTATCATTTAAATATCAGTCTCACCTGGTGGCTCATGACTCGAGAGTGGCGAGTGGAGCGGTTCTGACTGGCTTACTAATTCGTGGGCAGCATCGCTTAAAAAAAAAAAAAAAAGAATTCAATGAATTTCAATAATTTTGATTAAAATAAATGTCTGCGAGTGCTGTGGAATAAATGTCGGTCTTTGTGACTTCATGATGAGGAAGAGAAGTGCTGATGGTCCAGAGACTCCAACCACCAGCTGAGAACCACTGGGTTCCATGAGGTCGAAGATATGATCTATCTCTCTGTACCTTTATTTTGAAATGTTACTGACAGAAATACATGAATAAATGTTACAATCTTGCTTGAAACAAAGTCCAGAGTTTATGATGGTAGTTGGCACATTTGCTTTATTTTGAAAACAGACATTGAAACCATTTTTGTATTTTCATTTATTTTTTTTTTCCACACAACTTTGAACTCCTTGATAAGTTTGAAACTGGACATTGCACTCACCAAAACATTGGAAAAGTATATTCTGTTTGCTCCTTAGATTTTTTGATATACTTTTTGAAACATCAGTGCAAGAGTTGTTTTTCTTTTCCCTTTTTTTTTTTTTTTGCTCCAATTCATATAAACCGTCATAACAACACCGAAGACATCAAAAAGTAGCCGCCACAACCTTACGTGTTCTTGTGACTGCAAAAAAGTTCCTCTCAGAGGGAGAGTTCCCACCATGCATCTGGTCCGATGGTTCATGCTACTGGTTCTAGTTTGGTTTATCAAAACATAACATTGTCGGGTAAACAGCCAGTGTATATCAGAACTACAGCAATTCTACGGTCCAAAGAGAAACAGAAAGAGAAAACAGGTCCTTAGCAGGTCGACGTGAGGGAACCCCGTGAGTGGAACCCAGTGAGTGGAACCCAGTGGGTGGAACCCAGTGAGTGGTCCAGACTGGGGACTCCAGCAGAGCAGAGGGATGAGGGTCCTGAGTCTGGACCACCATGTGAGTGAACCCAGTGAGTGGAACCCAGTGAGTGAACCCAGTGAGTGGTCCAGACTGGGGACTCCAGCAGAGCAGAGGGATGAGGGTCCTCAGTCTGGACCACCACGTGGTCTGGGCTCCAACTCAGGAAGGGTCGCACAGTTCATTATACATTCTCATACACTTCTTCTGAAGTGTCAGTAGATCACACCTGGACTGTGTTGGAACAAGAACACTAGACTTGCATTTTAAAAACCTGCTGCGTCAGCGGAAGTCAAGCTTTTATTTGAAATCTTTCAAAAGAAAAAAGTGCTTTTTTTTTTCTGCTGCATTTCAAAAGTGTAAATATCCGCTTTGCTGCGTTTCACTTTCACCACGAATTGAGTTTTTAGGGCGGAGAAGAAAAACCATATCCAACCATGCTCCTCCTCCTCCACCTCCCTCCTCATCACATAGTAGTTCTAATCATCGTCTTCAAGGTAACCAGAAATCAATAGTTTAACAACAACATTATCGTAACTTCATCGCGTCGTTGGAAACTCCCCCAACGTGAGAACATCAGTGCCACACAAGAATGACAAACAAATAGAAATGGGTTGCCTGCTCACTGGGGGAGGCACAGAGCATTCTTTTAACATGTTTTACTCTTCATAGGGTTCTGCTCTCTGGGGGCGGAGTCTCCTAGTCACTCTTGGCCTCGCCGCTGTCCCCCCCCGCTGCTGCTGCGTCTCCCGGAGCGGCGTCCTCTGCTTTAGACTCCTCTGCAGCATCTGGAGAGGGAGGAGAGGGAGGATTAGAGGGAGTAGAGGGAGGAGGAGAGGGAGGAGAGGGAGGAGAGGAGGAGAGGGAGGAGGAGAGGGAGGAGGAGAGGGAAGAGGAGAGGGAGGAGGAGAGGGAGGAGAGGGAGGAGAGGTGGAGGAGAGGGAGGAGGAGGAGAGGGAGGAGAGGTGGAGGAGAGGGAGGAGAGGGAGGAGAGGGAGGAGGAGGAGAGGGAGGAGAAGAGGGAGGAGGAGAGGGAGGAGGAGAGGGAGGAGGAGAGGGAGGAGCATTACTGAGTGGTTTGCAGACGACACTGCTCACTTCCAGTCCACTGTGAGACTCTTGTGAGTTTCACCTCGGATGCTTTTCAATCCACCACACAAAGATCTTCAAGGTCCAGTTTGTAACAGAAACAGCAACATCAAGTGGTGACATTTCAGATTGCAGCGTCTGTCCCTCTCCTGGCCTCTCCTGAGCTTGCCAGTGAACTACGGTGGCCTTGTGCATCCAAACCTGGACACCTGCTCCACGTTCTTCTTCTTCTTCTTCTTCTTCCTGGTTGTTTTATTGAGGGCGCCCCCTAGTGGTCAGCCTAAATACCAAACGCTCTGCTGTCAGGCAGCTGGATTGTCCACACCAGGCTTCCTTAGAAACATGCTGGTGCAGGATGGCAGCTCACTGGGAGCACTGGGACCCTGACTGGTCCATGGAGGTTCTCAGAACCGTTGCACACTGGACCTTTAAAAGAAATGTGATTCTGTGGAGTGAGGAAGAACATCTCCAGGAAATGCAACTATAAATATAAATATGATATAACACTCAGGGGGTTAGGGTTAGGGTTAGTGTTAGGGTTAGAGTTAACCCTAACCCTAACCCTAACCCCCACGTCATAATCGTTGGTTCTCTCCTGATGAAATCATGGAGCATCTGGACTGACGTCACACTGTGACACATTTTACACTGTGAGTTGCAACAGTAGATAAAACATCCAGGAGCCATAACTTCATATGATCACAATCTTCATTATTAATTTAATAACTGCTTCACCTTTTCATTTATCTGCTGATCTCGATGCAATCGCTCTACTAGGACGGTGACGTGACACTTGGTAATGTATTGTCCCACTGAATATGGTGTCTACAGTCAGCATGGCTGTGAGTGCGTTGGCAACAGTGAGCAGAACCACCATGAGTGGTCAACCTCCTGATGACCTCATGCTGGGCGGGGCTTCTGTTTTCTTATAAAGCTAGATCGGATTAAACGTCCAGATGACATCATTGTATCGGTGTGTGTGTGTGTGTGTGTGTGTGTGTGTGTGTGTGTGTGTGTGTGTGTGTGTGAGACTGAGGGAAACAACTCTTTCCGACTGTAACTGCACCTACGTGTGTCTGCTGTGACAGTGAACTACCAGGTGTGCTGGGACTTCATGGAGCCAATGACAGGAACTGGTCCTGGTGAAGAACCCACCTATCAGTGACTGGTCCACTCCTGCCCAGTGTTTTAAAGCTCCAGTGGGAAATGTTTGGAGATTTTGAAGAGGAAACAGCGACACCTAGTGTTCACATGTTAGACTGCAGGGTCCCTCCCTCTCCTAAACTTGCCAGTGAACTACAGTCCACACCAGGCTTCCTTAGAAACATGCTGGTGCAAGATGGCGGCTCACTGGGAGCACTGGGACCCTGACTGGTCTGTGGAGGTTCTCATGTATATATGAGAACTGTTCTAAGGGGAGGAAAACCATCTGACTCTCATTGTACAGCAAGTACACACTTTTACTGCGTTTATATTCCAGGTTTTACCAAGAGAAATATCATAAATCACGTTTCACCCACTGGACCTTTGAACCAGCCGTGTCAGAGGTGCATTTTCTGGATGAAGACTTGGCCACCTAGTGGCAGTGGCTGGTGAGGACAGACTCACCAGGTTGGTACGGTGGCCAGCAGGGACCATTAATCATTCATTGAAATCAGAGCACCTGTTATCCCTGCTTCACTTCCTGCAGGCCAGACATCCCATGGAGGCGGTAACTATGACAACAGGGAGAGCGCACTGCACAGGTGACCTCCTTTCCTTCTGTGTGTGTGTGTGTGTGTGTGGGTGTGTGTGTGTGTGTGTGTGTGTGTGTGTGTGTGTGTGTGTGTGTGTGTGTTTCCCACCCCACCCCTTTCAAATCAAACATGAGCCGCTAACCAACCCAATAACAATCCCCCAGCACAGCTAACACCAACATGTGATGATGTCATAGTCTTTGCCAAAAGTCAATAAATAAAGTCAAATGTGTCAGTGTTCCATTGTTTATCATCAACACAAAGTTTAGGATCTGGATTGTTTGCAATAAAGGTCTGTCTGCTGGAATTCATACCAGCCACACCCCCTTAGATAGATAGATAGATAGATAGATAGATAAATAGATGGATAGATAGATAAATGGATAGATAGATGGATAGATAAATAGATAAGATAGCTAGATAGATAGATAGATAGATAGATAGATAGATAGATTGATAAATGGATGGATAGATAGATAGATAGATAGATAGATAGATAGATAGATAGATAGATAGATAGATAGATAGATGGAAATATCAAATCATTAGTTTTCTCCCACTCTCTGCTACATGTACGCTGTGCTGGTACCTGCTTGGTCTTTTGGTTGCTTGGACTCACTCTCAGCTGTCGAGCTGACAGCGTCAGGCACGTCGGCTTGTCTGGCCTCCTCCTTCTTCTCTCCTTCCACCTCCTCCTTCTTCTCCTCCTTCTTCTCCTCCTGCTGCTGCTGCTGCTCCTCCTCAGCGGTGGCTGCGGCGGGGCTCTCGGCCTCCACCTCTTTGGGCTTCTCCTCCACCTTCTCCTCCTCCACATTTGGCTCTTGTTTCTGAGGCTGGGAGGGCGCTGCGGGAGAGACGGCGCCCCCTGCAGGAGAGTCAGCAGGCTGCTCAGCCACGGGGCTCTTGGCTCGGCCGGCCTCCTGCTCCTTCTGCTCTCCTGCAGCCTCCTCCTGCTCGGCGGCGGCCTCCTGCTCCTCCTCTCCTCCCTCCTTCGTCGCCTCCTGCTGGTCGGCGGGGCTCTCGCCCTCTTTCTCTTCCTCCTCTCCGTCTTTCATCTTTTTCCGAGTTATGTGTCCGCGGAAGCTGGCCTGTATTTTGGTGGCAGCCTTGTGGGCCTTGTCCTCGGGTTTGTTGGTGGTTCCATCCTGCTCGATCTTCTGGTCCGCCTCGTCGTTCTTCTCCACCTGGTGGCCAAAAGAAGCACCGCCGACACGTTAACGGACACTGTGAGCTACGTGGAACTTCTTTGACAAGCAGCAGTGAAGGCTCGCAGGTGTATGCAGGTCTACAAGTTCATTCAATTAGAACTGACGTGAGGATGACCCTGCATTAATGTAGCAGCTGCCGTTGTGCACATTTCTTTACAGCATTTGCAAGAAAAATAGAAACAGAATGTGATGAGGTTAAAATAAAGAAGCCATGAGAGAGACTGAGAGAGTGTGAGCAGTAGATCATTTCTCTCTGCATTATATTTCAAAAGTGCAACATATATACACATATATGCACGTCTACTCATCATACCCACACACCCAGCATTGTTTAGTGAGAGTGCAGTGAGGGGGGGGGGGGTTTCAGGGCTGGTTGAGGGGTTTGGGCAGGGGGGGGGGGGGGGGTGAGGAACAGCACAGTGTAGGTGGGTAGAACTAAAAGGGGGTTTCAGGATTACCTTTGGTAAGTGGATCCATACAGTAGCTGTCCTTCAAATAGTGGCGTGTGCTATGAGTCATATAAATCTAATGAACAGAAAAGCAAATCAAATAAAAGTGGAGGATGGACACTGAGAGAGGCAAACAAAAGGAAACTCAACTTTCAAAATGGATTTGCAAAGAAATCAACAGAAATTACTGCCGAGCCGAGGAGTCAAAGGATCGCCGCTGTCAGATGCACGCCTTAAATAATAATAACAATAATAATAATAATAATAATAACGTGAATAACAAGCAAACACAAATTGCAAGCATGCAGGCAGTGCGGCATTACAAAGGTGTGAAAATGTCTCGTCAAAAAACAGCACGATTCAAATCTGAAGATTGTGTGGTGGTTTTATTTCCTCGGGTGATGAAAGTGAAATAAAACAAGGATCCGTCTTTTATTGTAGGTGTGGAGTCTGTGGTTACTGCTAGGAAACCAGCTGTCTGCTGTGCACTCAGTATTCACAGCCACAGCCTCCCCCCACCCAACCATGAAAGGTTACCGTGGCAACCAGAGTGTTAACTCATCAGCGTGCTGTCTACTGCTGTCTGCTGCTGCTGCTGCTGCTGCTGGGATAGACTTCCTGTCAAGCCGATTGGCAGAGGAGCTGAACCCCCCGGCCGAGGCGGCCAATGGGAAGCCATAAATCAGCTGTTGGCCATCGACGTGGTCAAGAAGCGGTGCTGTCATGATGCGTCAGGGCTTTTGCATGTGGAGCCGAAGGTTTGCATACATTGTCTGGTTTGTTGCCTTCAGTGTGTGACACAGTGGAGGAGGGTCAGAGAGTTAGAGGGCAGGACTATCAGGAACAAGGTGGAACTTTGACAGCAGCCTTGCAAAATGGACCTGAAGTACCTCACACAGGGTCCATGTATTTAGCAAATATTGGAGGGAAAAGGCCAAGGTTCAGTAATGCGGGTATTCCATTTATTTATTTAGTTTTAAATTAAGTAAAAGTATTCAACATTTCCATGGAGGAAAAAAGCCCCTTAAAGGTTCCAGTGCGTCATATTTGGAGATTTTGAAGAAAAAAACATCAAGTGGTTACAATGAGCATTGCAGAATTTTTCACTTGCTGGTGCAAGATGGCAGCTAACTGGGAGCACTGGGACCCTGATTGATCTGTGGAGGTTCTCATATATATGTATATATATATATATATATATATATATATATACATATACATAAGAACCATTCTAAGGGGAGGAAAACTACAAGAGTGTTATTGTACTGTTTATACACTGTTGTTGTTTGTTAAATATATGGACAGTATTTAAAGTCTGTACCAATACAAAAATGATACATTTAGCCAAATTGCACACACTGCACCATGAAGTCTTCACAGCCTCACAATTCACATTTCAAATCAATCAATGAGTCCGAGGTGCAACTATTGACTCGACAGGCAACTATCAACTGCAGTCATACGTGTTCACAATGGGTCGGTCTGAGAGTCACGAGGGGCTCCTGTCAATCTGGGTGAAAGAGATTCACACCTCCAGCGAGTCTTAAGTGACTCGCTGGCTCTGATTCCATTCACCCTGATCTCAGAGGCGTTACACTTTCCCAAAGATTGACCAAAGCACTTCAAGCAAAATCTGATTAGTGAGTCAGACCGAAGGAGAAAAGGAAGCGAGGGATGACGGTCTTCGCGAACACGGGGATGACATCAGCGTTAGGGCCGAGGGGAGTGGCCTACTGGGAAATCTGGCACTTCTCCAACTAGAAATGGGATCAAATACGAGCCGTGTCACCTGACAAACTCCAACAGAGACCTTTGGTCACCGCCTACTTTGTTGGCTGACCCGACCTGTTGAAGGTTAGTGGCTGCTTCCACAGCCACACAGCGAGGAATCAATGTTTTTCCCCAAATCCTGAATGGCTGAACTCACGGCAACAAGGCTCCACCTCTCTTTATTCATCAGCACACGCCTCTCATTCATAATCCCAGCAGCGGCCACCAGGGGCGCTGCCTGCTATCACTCACACCATCACGTCTCAGGTAAGACAACACGTTTGCTGTTTAACTTCACTAAAGGTTCATGTGTGTGTTTAACAGCAAGCATTGAAAGTCTTGTCAAACAAATTAGACAATGCCTTTGTCATTGTGACGGTGCTGGCGTAGTGCGGTGACAGGAAGAGCACACTGGCTTTACTGCTTGAGGAACATTCCTAATGTTCTAATTCTCAACAAGCAGCAGCTCGCTGAGTAACTCACTCAACTTAGAGTGTCTTTCTGTTCTCAGTGAGGGGAAAAATGACTCGTATGGACGTCCTGTTCTGTGCCACTTGTTCATGTTCTGGCCTGTCTCTCATCTATCTGTCTGTCTGTCTGTCTGTCTGTCTGTGGTCGCCAGTCGGAAGCGCCACACCCAGGGGTCAATAGCTGTAGCAGCAGACCTCTAACCACACACACACACCATCCCCCACTGCTAACAGTCCACCTCCCCAGTGGCCTGGTGGACGTCACCAGGGACCGGACCTGGACAGGGACCGGACCTGGACAGGGACTGGACCTGGACAGGAGCTGGTTTAGGACAACACCCTGAAGTCCCTCAGTTCAGTTCAGGTGCAAAAGATTAACGGTTCTTGTCGCTGCTCTCAACAAGCTGGAATGTTTCTGACTGATCGCTTGGCCGGACACTCATTTTCATAGATTTCATCGTCAGATGTTCTGCTGTGTATGATGGTTTACTAGGCAGGTAGGAGAGAAGCAAACATAGTATTATATATATATACATATATACATATAATACATATATATAATACATATATATATATATCATTGTGCAAAGTCCTTCAAGACGCCTTTGTATGTGATTGAGCATGTAACAAATAAAAGATTGATTGATTGATTGATTGATTGATTGATTGATTGACAGATATTAACAGATTCCTTTGTATGCAGGATCACGCTGCGTCCACATCGAGTCATCGGCTGATTTACTTCTTTTTTTTTCACAATTTCTGTTGTAGCCGAATGTCCACAGATTCATCCCTGTACGTTGGCGGTGGTGATGATGATGATGATGATGATGATGATGATGATGTACTCTGCAATCATCTCGGCACACACTAGCATACTGTATTCACCAGCGCCTCGCTGCCACACTGGAGAGAAGCTGCTGTGATTAAAACGCTTGCTGTCTCCGCTGCAGCGACGCAGACGCACGGCTGCTGACTGAACGCCTTCCCCCCCGCCATCCCGCCACCAAGCTAACTGCCAACGCCTCGTTGCCTCCTCTCACACTCGCACTAGCAGAGACGTCGCAGCACCACACCCTTTTACCCAGCTAGCTAGCTGGCTAGCTGGCTAGCTCTCTTCTGCAGAGAGGAGCGAGGGGCTCAGGTGGGGGGACGGCCCCCCCACCTGAGCCCCTCGTCCTCCTTCCTCTCCGATGCAGTGGGGGGAGAAAAAGGAGACACTGGGTTTTTTATAATGGCCCGGTGCTTGCAACGAGCTAATGAAGGCTAATAAAAAATGGCAGCGTGCCAGCATTATTACATCCTCTGGTGCTGCCTTTAATTTAATTATGCTGACTGACTCCCGGCCTGAACAAAGGCTGTGTGTCAGTAGCCGTGCCCACGGAAGAGGCAGCGGTGATGCTTCTGCAGTGGAGGAAGCTGAAGGAGGAGGCTAGAGACCATCAGGATGGAGGAAACCATCTTCTGACAATCAGCAGTGTCTTGGCTGCAGAGTTAATGTGAAGATTTATAAAGGGGGGAGGATGGAAGCTGGAAAAGAGCATTTTTATAAAAAAAACATCTTTAGGGAGGCGGAGTGAGCGAGTGAGAAAAGGAAGGTTGCAAAACAAACAAAAATATAAAATATACATTTTTTAATCTTCCTTCAACGTCTCAGAGGAGGATTTAGTTTCAAATGTCAGATTTTGGACTCAAAAAGAGAGAAAAATGAGCTTGAAGCTCGAAGCCGGTGCTGCTCAGCAGACTCGGTGGCGGCAGGAAGCCACTCCCTTCATCCAGACGCTGCACTGGGAAAACCTGGACATAGCACGACGGCAGGAGCCGCAGCAGGAGCAAAGAGAAAACCACCACGCTCTTCTTCACCCCCCCCCCCCCCCCCTCCATCCACCGCCACCAATTAGTCTGGATTATTAAAGAAAGAACCCCAGAAGAAGAAGCAGCAGCAGGAGGAGGATGGAGGGATGGAGAGATGGAGGGAGGAGGACGAGTGCCTGTTCCCCCTCCAGACACTCGAGGCAGCGACGAGCTGCTCGCTCGCTCGCTCTCTCTCTCTCTCTCTCTCTCTCTCTCTCTCTCTCTCTCCCCCTCTCTCTCTCTCTCGGAGCCTCACCCACATGGCTGCACTGTGCAGCACACCGGCTTCCTCTCGCATCCATCCACCCATCCATCCATCCATCCATCCATCCATCCATCCATCCCTCCATCCGATGGAGCCGCTGCCACTTGTAGGAAGCTGTTTGTTTCTCCCAATTCCCCTCCAATAAAACCCTGCTCTTCATTTTCCCTCCTTCCTTCTCTTCTTTCTTCACATCATCTTCTTCAACCACCTCCATCCCCCACTCCTCCTTTTTTCCTTCCATTTTGCATTTGCAACACTCCACCCTTCTCCTCCCTGCATGTCTTCACACTCTCCAGCGCTCACTCTCCTCCTAATATCACTCTTGGTGCACACTCTCCGCTGTAAAGAGGCAGTGGGATCACATGAGAACGACTCATTTGGGTGATGGATACCAAAATGATGAAGAATATAACGGTGGTGTTTGATAGGAGCCCAGTGATCATTAAAAATGAATCAAATCAATCAAATGAGTGAATCGATTCCACACCTCCGTCTGGTGTGAAGTGCTGAACAGAATCCAACAGAGTGAAGCGTGAGGAGGATGATGATGAGGATGATGAAGATGATGATGATGATGATGATGATGATGATGAGAGCGCCACCCGGTGCTGTGCGGCCCAGACCCACCCAGTTCCACGCAACACATTCTTCCACTTTGAGCAGCGCCAGGCGGCGGGACGGGCCCGGACCCTCCCGACCCCCCAGTGGGCCCCGACCCCCCGCTGACCACCCTTTAAAATAAAGTGCTCACTTGACTGCAGCCTCACTGACAAGAACCCTCTCATGAAGCTGAAGGGCTGCAACAATAATCACGATAATAACGATAATAACGATAACAATGATCCACTCAGACTCGTGCACTAATGTAAAGCATTGGGCTTCTGGTCAGGTCGGCTGACTCGATGGTGCTGCTGGTTCCAATCTGCACCCCGCCCTTTTTTTCCCAGTGACACTACGCTACACTTTGACGATATGCCTCCACTGAACCTGCTTCAAATAAGAGCATCCAGCGACGATAACTGGAAAGGCAGAGGCTCCACCTGCAGTGAGGCTCCACCTGCAGTGACCTGACCACTGGAGCCTCTCCAGTCTTTCACCTTTCCAACAAACCTGGGGGATAAAAAGAGGAAATGCCCAACAGAAAAAGATGGACTTTGCGCCTCCTGCTCCTGCTCCTCCACCGCCTCCTCTTCCTCCTCCTCCTCCTCCTGCTCTTCCTCCAGCAGTGAGTGTACATGCAGCGTGAGGTCTGAGAGGCATTGTTACAACATGCACTCAGGCGGGATAATCACATTAACTAGGCGTGTCTGCTCTGCGTGGACGGACCTCCACCATCAACACATCTCCACTCAGCTCCCCCACAAGGAAGCTCCTCCACTCAGAGCTCAGAGTGGAGGAGCTCAGAGTGGAGGAGCGCAATTTAAAAAAAAAAAGAGGAAAAGATCAACAATCAGAATAAGAGATGCTACTGTGCAGTAGTGGAGGAGTCGTTACCGGTTTGGTTCTTCTTATGCAGCAGAGCATCGTGAAGTTTATCCTCCGTTCTGTCAAACCAGCTGAGGAACCAAGCTTCTCTCTTTCTCTCCGTCTTCCTCTCTCTTCTCTCCTTCTCTACTTCTCTACCGCCTCCTTCTTCCTCTTGCTCTCGCCGCTTCAGTCTCTTACGTGCACACACACACACACACACACCCTCGCTCGCTCGCTCGCTGTATCAACAGCTAAGTCGAAGTCACCGAGTGCATTTACTCATCGCAGACTGCACTCTCTCTCTCTCTCTCTCTCTCTCTCTCTCTCTCTCTCTCTAAAGCTCTGGTCTTACTCGGCCACACCTCCCTCTCTCTCTCTCTCGCCCCCTCGCAGCCTGACAATGACTCCGAGCCCCTTTAAACCCCCCCTCCCCCCACCACTACCTCTACCTCCATCTCTGTC
>NW_027466231.1:652500-692500 GCF_046127955.1 Nelusetta ayraudi
GTCTCAAGGTTTAACTCAGTTCAAGAGATTCTGCCAGCTTTCCAGAGAGAACCCAACTCAAACACACCACAAAGAGGCGTTCAGGCGTCGTGGGAGAAAAACACGCCATCAGGAAACAGCAGCCACCGCGGTCCCAAACCAATAATATCATCATTATCATTATTAATAATATATCATTATCATCATTACTAGTTCAGATTCCACTGCGTCCACCATTAATCCTCCTCTGTGTCTTCATAAGATTCATGAAATCAATTCTATGGAAAGGTCAGTGATGATCCAGGTGGGGAAATCTACTACTGCTGTTAGTGGTAGTACTACTGCTAATAGCACTACTACCACCACTACTACTACTACTATGATGATGATGAGAATAATTCTACTCACCCCTCTGCGACCTCTATGGGGGATGTGTATGTCTTGGTTGTACTCTTTGGACAGATCGTCCGTCCAATGAGAAAGAGTGTGACGGCAGCAGACGGCAGGACGATGAAGGCCAGGAGAATCGCAACATCAGAGAAGCGGATGCTGCGCGCTACATACAAGCAGATAGTCAATAATTATGTTTCCATGTACAAATATTACAAATATTGCCTTTAAATCCAGATGTTGATACGTAGTCCACGAGAGCAGAAAGCCGTGGTCCCAGTCTGAGTCTCAGACTGGGAATCCAGGGAAACAACAACAACTTACTTTTCAGATTTTTTTCTTTGAAACAAACCCAAAAATAAATGAATCGTTAAATTTCTCTGGACAAAGAAAAATGTTTCCACAAAAGGTTTCCTGATAAGCAAGAGTTTGTTGAGTGCGAGGTCTTCGTGAGCCGCTGAGCTCGGCTGATTTATCATTCCCAGTGTAGTTTTCTGCCACGGCCGGATCGGTGACGCTCGCTCACCTTTGGGTGAGACGGTGAGCACGGTGTGAGACGTGGGCGAGCCGTGCACGTCGGGGGGGTTCCTGACGGAGCAGGTGTAGGTGCCGTTGTCCTGCAGGGTGGAGTTGGCCAGCGAGATGGAGGCGTCGCCCCGGGCCGGAGCTCCCATCCAGCCGATACGACCGGCGAACTGCCCCTGCTGGGGGGGGAAGGCCCGCGAGGAGAAGTGGAAGAACTGGGAGCAGAGGGGAGGATGGACAGAGTCACACAACACTGCAGTCAATGCAGTGATATCAATGCAGGCATCTTCCAGTCACACCATTCATTTGCTACCGTCACAGTCAATGCATTTTACTTTATCTTTTCAGTCCAAAGTTTACTTACTTAAAAAACAAGACAAACTTTACGAAGTCAGGTGTTACAAAAGGTTTGCATTGTAAATATGTATATAGGCTTTATTGTCATTGGGCGAAAGCTGGATTGTGATTGGACGAGTGCTTCGTCAAAGGAGGCCGTTGTGTGTAATTCACTGCAGCTTCCTGAAAAGTTGACTTAACATTCGTTTGCAAACTACCACGAACCCCATCGCTGTGCAGACGGCTGCATTTATCACAATTGTGCTTTTCAATAACAAAATTCAGTTCAGTGTTGAATATGACCTAACACGCACGTCTGTCATTGCAAAAGCTCAACTTTATGCTTCTAGCTACAAAGTGTTTGAAATATTTGATAAAGTTCCTTCCGTCGTTGTCAACACACTCCAAGTGTGAGACACTGACACGAGGCACAGACACACTGCCATCATGTAGGACCGTCTGCATCTCCATGTTGCACTGAGGTGTTGTCAACTCAGTCCTGTGTCCCTCACATGTGATGCAAGGGCATCAATCACTGGCCTGCCTGAGCCCAGTGGGGCTTCCTCACCTGAGGAACCACAATGTGACAGAGACACAAAACCAAACACAGTCCATTCACATGTCTTTCAGTCCCCCCCCCCCCCCCCCCCAGCGCACACACACACACACACACACACACACACACACACACACACACACACACACACACACCATGGATGAAACAAACACCACTCCCACATAGCAGCTCAACCACAGGTCATTAGCCAACACTTCACTCTTTGAGTGCTCCTATAGGAAGTAATAGTGTATAAGGTTGCAGCTACCACACTATGGATTCCCATGCTCTGAATACAATTACATGCAACCACACTCGATGGCCATCTTCAAGAACAAATGGAAGTGCTCGAGTCGTGCGGTGGGCCTCTTGCTGGCTCGGTCGCAGAGACCCCGGCCAGACTGAGTGTGGACAGAGGGCTGAGTGCACTTATGGATGCGGATGGTTTGCAACTAAATGCACTTCAAACAAGCAGAAGCGCCGCACAGGAAAACGCATTCCAGCTATGGTTTCCTGAAGCGGCCGCAGAGACGAGGTAGCGATAAGACTGCCGGGCCGACTCCTGACTGCGACAACAGCGCCGATCGATTGGACACAAATCTACATGTAGCATCTGGAATTAAACACACACTTTACTCTGAGGAGCACAGAAAGAAGCCCATGAAGAAGTGCAGAGAGCCGTGCAGGCCAGACGCAGATCCCTGCTCGTCAGGCCTCTCATAGAAAAACACCTTTCAAACATTTTGTAAACAGAGACTTTGTAAAGTTTACAACATACGTGAAAGCAGTGCTTACAACCAGGGACGCACCAACACCAGCATCAGGTGTCGGTGTTGAGCGCTCCACTCATACTAATGAAATGCATGCCAGTTGTTGTTCAATGTGTGTATGTATGGCAGTGAAACCCATTCAAGAAGAACCTGTCGTTGAAATAACTCAACATCTGTGGATGACCAAAGTCATCTACGGTGTGAAGGCCTGGATGAGTACTTGGTATCTGTGAGTACTACAGGCAAATACTTGTACTCTCCTCCTTGGGTTGCATCTCTACTTCCACCGCAGCTGGCGGCCCTCACTCATTGTGCTCTGCTGCTTACCGTGTGCGGAGGCCCTCCGGTCTCAGGCCTGTAGGTCCAGTCCACCATCATCTTACTGCTGGGCGGACTGGTGGAGCTGAAGGTGCAGGACAGAGTGACGCTGTCTCCTCTGGACGCGTGCACTTCTGCTGGAGTGTTGACGGTGATGGACAGGACGGGCCGAGGGGCTGCGGGGGGGGGATACACGCATCAAAATAACAACACGCTGCAAAGTGACAGCTGTGAAATCAGAACACCATGATTGAAACTACACATATTGATTTATTGCACAAAAACAAAACCACCGCAAATCCCTCAACGTAGAAGCAAAGAAATACGATGCGGCTTCGTGAAATAGCGACTCGATCAACTCGATCGATCATCCCAACCATGACATCAACCACGCACAGCTCAACTCTTTTTCCACCAGTCAAGTCCAGCCACACACCTTTGCCAGAGTTTAGCTTAGGCACCCTGGTGGTTCTGGATGGTTCTAGGAGGTTCTAAGAGCGAAACCCCCTGCTGGGGCTTCAAAGACACTGACTTGGTTGCAACTTTGCTTTGCTTCATTTTCCATTGACATTCCAGCAACATGTTTCCTCCATGATATCCAGGATAGATTGTTTCCTCCTATGAGGAAAAAAAAACACTCCATGCATCTGCTGCTGCTCCGCTACCCCCAAAAATGCAAAATGCATTCTGTCCCCAAGCATGAAAGAACTCAGGGACAAAGTCGATGTGTAAGGTGAACTGTTTAAAGTTACAACTGGCCACTAAGTCTTCAAATGGCACCGCTAGCACTTTGAACACAAATAACAAATAAATAAACAAGAGCCAAAATAAAACAAGAACCAGGCTTTTTGTTTTGTTGTGTTTTTCATGGTTTCAGTCCTGATCAAATGTGAAAAGAAAGAACTTAGTGCTTGAGACACATCATGCGAAACACCTGCTCCTCTTCCAACCGGAAGTCATGCCGTGCCAAGGAAAAGCTGCTGGCTGCTAAACTCTTATCTGACTGATACTGAAACGTCATTCGTGGTTGAGTGACTCATTTTCCAAACTTTCCACGCACCTTTCGTCAACTAAAATGTCTGTGCAACTGCAGGCCATCAAATTAGCCGCAACAAAAAGCAGCCTTTCAAAATGTCGACGTCCGTTTGGGCAAATGTGTTTGTTTTTGACCGTCACGAGCGGCGACGAGTCGCCAAGCAAAGTAACAACAACAGCGTGACGTCCAACGCGGAAACAACAATACAGAAATGTCCGTGAAAGTACGACACCAGGACCACAGTGGACCTGGTGGAGCGCTAACAAACACGAAACCAGTGCACGTTCTCCGCTGGTCTGCTTTCCGTTCAGCAGCGTCCCTGAACGCCTCACCGGCCAGGAGAAACACTCACCCAGGAAGAGGGAGCAACACGCGAAGAAGAAGGAGAAAGAGGAGAAGAAGAAGACATTTCCAGCCGCGCTCCTCGGGGCCGCTCGCGGCATTTTTAAGAGAGCAGCTTCCAACATGCAGTTGCGTCAAAACTTTAGTGGAATAAAATTCCGCCCATAGTTCACGAGAGTCGTGAGTCACTATCTCCGTGTCCGCGTGCTTGTTTGGCTGCGCTACCTGTCAGACAGGTGGAACCGGAAGTGGAGCTGCTGCGTCAGCCAACCGTCAAATGAAATGGATTTAAAGAAGGAAAAAACGAACTGCGTGAAGGAATTCAGTGCACTTTGTTCGCTTTAGGACCAAACAACACGAATTCCGATGTTGCTGCTGCTTCTTCTTCTTCTTCTTCTTCTTCTTCTTCTTCTTCTTCGCTTTCTTTCTGTAAATAAAATGTGTTTGTAAAAATCAAAAATCTTTTCTTCTTCTTCTTCTTCTTCTTCTTCTTCTTCTTCGAACAAGTGGCGGAGTTGCGCTCATCTTCCCACCACAGCAACCTGTTTCATTCAATGTCAGTTATTATTTTTGATAAGGAGAAAACACAACACATTCCTTCCATTAAATACACACATACAAGCTCGCACAGTGTGTGAATAACAAGAATGTAGGGGGGGAGGGGGGTATCATAATCTGAGACTGAAGACTAATGATGTGTAATGGCTGTAATTACCATGGGACCCTGAATAAGGTGTGGCCCTGATGATGATGATGATGATGATGATGATTATGATGATGATGACACATATTTACATACATTGTGAAATAATACCTGATAATGTATGTTGTGCTGTCCATCAGACTGAGGTCAGTTCATTGTCTCTGTGCTCAGTCTGCTCTTCGTTCTGTGCTACTGTTCTACTAAGCTGCTTCTGTTTTGGGAAACTCCACTTTTCCACGGCGTTCTTCTGCCCCTGGCTTGTGTTTCTTTGTGCTCAAGTGATTTTCTTTCCCTCACAGCTACTTTGTGTGTCCATTTCCTCAGCTGGTGGATTGGAGAGCTGATACGCGGCTCTTATCGCCCCTGCTTGTGGGTTTGAAGCAGCAGATGTTCCAGAGAGACTCTCTTGGATTTGTTCTTCAGGCCCAGAACTCCACTATCTCCCGGTCTTTCATCTTCACTTCTCTAATTAACTCTAATGAGAGCTTTATTTGTTTTTCTAGTATTTGCTATTTCAGATCCACTCTGTTATCGTATCTTCACTGTGTGTGTACACGGGATTCCTTCTGATGTCTGTTTACGACTGTGTTTGGTCTTTACTGGAACCCATGCTCCAGTCAGTGGGCGGAGCACGTTGCTCCTTCTGTCAAAGCAAGAACTGAAGTCGTGCTGCATTTCATTCATTTCCCATCGGAGACGATTGACAGATATCAGCAGTCTGACTGTTTCTGTCCAGGTGTGTCTTCATACTGTCAAAAGAAACAGGAAACATCTGGAAAGCACATCAGCTGGACAGTGAGGTGCATTGTTTCAAAGACGAGTCGACGTGCTGGAGTTTATTTGACAGTAATACACAAAACTTTCTCCCATCTTCTATTAATCTGTTGTCTTTTTTCACAAACAAGGCTGTTTCCATTCTAATAAATAATCTCTTTACTTGTATACCGTGCATACCGTCACCAAGGTTCAGTATTTCAAACGCTGGATTAAACAGACAGGTACGTCTTTTCCTCTCTGGAAGACGAAAAACACGCTTGCACTTCCAGAATCCTGTCTGTCTGTCTGTCTGCTCCCTAACCCTAACCCTGACCCTGACCCTGCAGGAGGCCTTGTTGGTCTGCTGGGGATCCACAGTTGCCATTGCTGGTCATCATGTGATTCAGGCGATGAACGATTCAGTTGGCGGTGCAGAGTCGGAGCCTTTTACACAGCTCTGCAGTCTGGTGGAGTTTGATCTCTCGTGGTCCATGAGAAGAAGTCCTGTGGTTCTGACCCGGCTGCCTCTCACACAGACAGACGTTCATTCACTGCGTCGACATTGTAAACGAGTACAAGGATCCAGTGTCTTCTCCCGACAGGAGAGTCTCCCCCAGAATGCACCTCTGTCATCTCCAGGAACCGAGACCCCCGTGGTTCCGCTGTCAACACATGGCCCGACTAACAGAGGAGAATGAGACGCTCATTGCAATCTGAGGACTCTGCAGGTGTTTCATCGGGACAACACCACTGACTCTTGTCTGCTACACGTTCTGTTTTCAGTGTTGTTCAAAGCAACCCCACACACACACACACACACACACACACACACACACACCCTTCAGACCTGTCAATCATTAACTCAGCTGCTCTCACAGGGACAGACTTTGATCAATGCTGTTAAATAGGCTTACACACACACACACACACACACACACACACACACACACACACACACACACAATGATATGGAGTTAAATATTCATAGACACAAACAATTTGATACAACACATAAGACAAGCGAGTCTTCAGTAGAGCCCAACTGCACGCCTGCATTAGTGCTCGCAGTCAGCAGGGCAGAGTGCTTTACACAGCTTGTGCATAATAAATGCTAACAACTCCTCTGTTACATTACAGATAAACCCAATCAATCAAACCTTGCCACGCTCAATCTGTGTGTTTGTTTCAGTAATTGCATCGGACATTTGGTCAAATTTGACGGGTGACTTTATTTCCTTCTTGAAAAACACAAAAATACTTCTGGCATTATCAAAAATATATATACAATATATTTAAAAAAAAAAAAAAAAAAACTACAATCCTGTCAATCGCTAAATACAAAGTTTAGCTGTATAAAAGTAGCAAAAGTACATTTTACTACAATTCAATGTTAGTACATGTGGCAACGTTTTCAGATGACAAGAAAAAAAAAAAAAACAGCTCCAAGGACATTTTGTTATCGAGGGTTTTCAGATCTGTGTTTTACAGAGCGGCTGCGAATGCCTCACGACTCCACAAGCACCTGACACCTCAAACACTTCATGGCAGTGACGTCACATTCAATGTTTTGTTACCAGTGCAATGTGTGAACTCAAAGCGGTGCAACCAGTAGGAGAGTGACTGTGATACAACGAGAAGATCAACCTGCATTTCATATTCAACACAACCTGCTGACGACTGAGTTCAAGAGTGAAGCCCTTCATCATTTCAGGACAGCGTTTCTCAACCGGTGGCTCGCGGAGCTGTTTGATTGGGTCACAGCTTTGTCTTTTTAAAAAGGGGCCTTTTGAAATACAGGGTGTCCCAGAAAAATGCATACATACTTCATGATGACACACACTGTTCATAAAGGCATCCAGACTAAAGTTTGGAGAGAGGAAATTGATTATAAAATGCTACTGAAAGTGTGGAAATGCAGCTGAAGTGCAAAGACAATGTTTGAAAAAGGACCAGCAACACCAGTGACCATCACTGGAATTACAGAGAAGGTTGAGGTTCACTGAAGTGTTGAGGAGGTCCAACAGAGGGGTTCCAGAAGACCACGGACATGGACCAGAAGCTCTCCATGACGATGGTCCAGGCTAAAGAGTTCAGTACTGTGAGTGGTACTGGAACCATGTATCACAAATCCCTCCTACATTGTCTTTGCAGTTCAACTGCTTCAACTCCGTAGTTGCAGGAGCATCTTAGAATGAACTCCCTCTCTTCAGACTTGAGTCTGGCTTCCATCATTAATTCCATTGGGAGAGTTGAGAGTTGTCAGCTGCTAAAGTGTATGCAGTTACATAGGTTAATATCAGATATATCATTTTGTTCATGTGATGATTATGACTGGATGAAACCATGTGGGTGCTGAGCCTCCAGCGGTCGAGGCACTGCTGCTTCAGGATGTTTCACTGAGAAACCTTTCCAGCACTGTGATTGGTTCTGTGGTGCATCATCACGCAGCCCGTCTGGACCTCCCGCTCACTGGGACATTCATTCATGCCGACGATACTGACAGCAAATGACATCTGACCTTTATCAAAAGTAGCGTTCTAGTGCAGCGTTTCTCAACTGGTGGGTCGGGGGCTGCTTTGTGGGCAGTTTGTCTCGGGCCTTGGACACACTGTTCAACTTCCCTAACTTCTTTACCAAACATGTTAGAAAGTGAGCTGCCGTTTTTCTTTTTGTGTCACGACTGCCCGATGAGGAGGGGGGGTTCCTGAATGTTACACACAGGACCGGTTAGCTCCGCTTGGCAAAAACTTTTTAAGATTTTTTTAAAAAATGTTTAAAAAGAAAATTAGACAGGACCTTTTGATCATTTTAGCAACCATGAGTGACAATGAATTTTTTTTTTTTTTGTTTAGCCTTTTGAAAAATATGAGACCCCCTTAAAATTTTACTTTGAGGCTTTCAGGGGGTCTCCTGCGTCGATCAGGGGGGTCCGGCCCCCTCAGCAGAACAGCGGGACGACACCAGCGTATCATCAGCGTATCGCTCTCTCTCTCTCCCTCTCTGTGTCTCTCTCTCAGTCGGAGTCGTCTCCAGCCTCCTCGTCGGAGCTGCGGCTCTCCTCCTCAGAGGAGCTGGAGTCTTTGGTGCTGGGGTCTGAGATCATGCCGTCCGAACTGTCCACCTCCAGGGACGTGCTGGACCTGTAGAGGTGGACGGCCCTGGACGGGTGGCTGCCACACGGTCACACAGTGGAGGTCAGAGTCACGGTGCGCACACACACACACACACACACACACAGCTGTGAATTATTAGTGAGCATGCATGAGCACAGGTTGCACAGAGTGATGAGGGGACGGAGGTGTGCAGAGAATACCAAACCAAAGCAGCAACATCAAAGTGTGTGATGGCTCAGCAGCAGTTTGCTTCACCTGAAACCCCAAAGATCATTTTTCTGTCTTTTACTGTCGGTAAAAATGGTTTGACACAAACACAGAGATCTGAAAACCCCAGAAACAAAGTTCCTCGTGAACACAGAAGAAGAAGAAGACCCTTTGACAGAACAGCTGATTGTTACAAACAGACGTTCACACATGACAGAGGCTGAAGGTGACAGACCACTGATTGGTGCTGGTGCAACAAGGGTTGTCTTCAACCAGTAAGATTGCTTTGATTGCTTTGGAGGGAGTGGCAGCATCAGAAAGAAAGAGAACTACACAACTTCCAAACAAAAAGGACATACAAGTACAAAACATTGTGTTGCAGGACGCACTACTTTGGGTTCGTCCTCACCATTATGAAGAGAAACAAACAGAATATTAGTAAAGCAGACGCCTGTACATCACGTATGTTCAGTCACCAAACGGTATTTGTATTTGCGTTGCATTGGTGTGTTGGCCACAAAGTGTGTTAGCTCAGCGTTAATAGCAGGAATCCAAACTGTTCTGCCAAAGCATTATGTCAACATTTCTTCCAAACAGGAAACACCATTAAGCTGCATGAGATTCAGTGATAGTAGCGACTTCCCCCCCGGAAACCAAAGGCACCGTTAGTCATTTAACACCACAGTAGTCTGGTCCAGTGGACACACACACACACATATACGTATATACTCTATGTACTGTATATATGTGTGTGTGTGTGTGGGGGGGGGGGGGCAGCAACTCTTGGACTCATGGGGCCACTGTGGGTTCTACAGTGTACCAGAGGGGGGTAGCGGAGCAGTAGCAGATGGATGTGGTGTTGTGGTGAGGAAACAATCTATCATGGAGAAAACCTGTTGCTGGAATGTCAATGGAAAATGAAGCAAAGCAAAGTTGCAACCAAATCAGTGTCTTTGAAGCCCCACCAGGGTGTTTAGCTCTAGAACCTCCTAGAACCTCCCAGAACCTCCTAGAACCACCAGGGTGTTGAGCTCTTTATTGAAATGACTCTGAAAAGACTGGAAAGACGGAGGAAAAACAGCTACTGGATGACTGACTGACTACTGACTTAATGTCTTCAAGTTCGGATTAAAAAGCTCTAACGGGCCACATATGGGCCCCAGGCCGTAGTTTGCCCATGCCTGGACCAGTGTGTGGGATGCAAAGGGAATGTAGAAGGTTAAAGTAAGAGGCACCTGACAGGGGAGAAAGACCCAGACACACCTTCACCATCACCTGGAGTTCCCATCATGCCCTGCTTCCCAGTGTGAGGACAGAGCGCCAGCTGGTGGAGGCTGCGGCTCTCCAGAGGCTCCAGAGTCTCTTCCAGAACCCTGGTTCCGGCCTGGTCTTACCATGACGTCGGGTCTTTCCTCTCTTTCCGAGGAGCCTCCTCCTGGTTCATCCTGCACCGCTGCCTCTGTCTGTTCTTCTGGCAGCGTCTGCAGGACACGATGACCACGAGGAGGAGCACCACGCCGGTGACGGCGCCCCCTATGGCCAGCGCCAGGAGCAACAGCTCCGAGAAGGATGCTGAAGGTGAGAAGAAGTGAGGGTTGGTGTCGCTGCGTCTGCCCCGTGCATCCAACACCACGTCAGTGCGCTTTAACCGGCTTTTTGCTCTGCAGTGCCACCCAGAGGTTGACAGACGTACTTTTCTGCTTTTTGGTAGGACCACTGTGATTTTGTCAAAATATTTGAAAGTTTCAGAATCCGACGACACCACAACAAAATCACAGGCCGCAAGATGAGCATTGAGTTATTAATCAGATTAAAAACAGATCAGATTAATTACAGATCAAATTAATTACAGATCAGATTAATTATTAATCTATGTATTTTAAATGTCTGCAACATAACAACTACATCACCAAAACTCCAAAACAGGTGCATACACACACACACACCTCTTTTGGAGTGTGTGTGTGTGTGTGTGTGTGTGTATCAAAGGAACAGCGTCGTTGTTCGAGAGATTGCACCTTAATAAAGAAAAGGAAATGCAGCTTGTGTAACTGTAACTGTAACTGTAATCTGTCCTCCACTTCAGTAATGGTGCTGCGCAGCTCTGCACGACTGCTAGGGTGTCTATGTGAAATGTTTGGGAGCGCCCCCTGCTGACCTGTGGTGACCACACGCAGCCGTATCACCCCCACTGCTCCGTGCACGTCCGGGGGGTTCTTGACCAGGCAGATGTAGGTCCCGTTGTAGGTGAACTTGACCTGCTGGACCACGATGGAGGCGTCGCGGCCCATGATGTCCCCGGCCCAGGAGATACGCTTCCGGAAAATACCATCCTGTGGAGGATACGGCCGCTGGTGGAAGTAGAACACCTGGAAGAAAGACGTAGAAGGGTTGGGTTTAGTGAGGCCAAGTGGACTCGTCAGTTCCTCTGGCTGAAGCTTCTGCTTTAAGATGACCTGGACGACTGAGAACCTTCTGAATGTTGACTGTGTTATACTGTCTCTGGTTCAGATGTGTGTGTCTGCTTGTTGCCCCGCTCTTGATGTTTGTGATCTGGCCTACCTGACCTACCTACAGCTGTTTAGAGGGAGGCCACGCCCCTCAGAGGAGTATAAAAGAAGAAACTGCCTTCGTGTCCTGGCTCCAGCCTGCCTGCAGGAGGTTCTCCTGCTCCGTCAGGTCAGGGCCTTTGAGACTCTCAAAGCGGACTCCCACCTCGCAGTCCTCCTTCAAACACGCGTGTTCACGTACCGACTCCTCTCGTCCAGGTTTCAAGGGCCTGAAGCTCCAGGAGATCATGACGGCGCTGGGGTTGATGGGAGATGAAGTCTGAAAGGTGCACTTCAGACGAACGTCCGTTCCATTCACGGCCTCCACGTCTCCAGAGGTGTAGATACGCATTCCCCCCACCTGGAGCATCCCTACACACACACACACACAGAGCAAAGCTTCATTCAAAACTGTGTTACAGAATCTAACTCAGAATGTAGTGAGTTCTTTTTTCTTCTTTATACAAGAAAGGTAAAAAAAAAAAAAATTCAAATAAACTCATTTGGAATTAAAACTTCGTTTGGGTATTTCTTTTTTCTCTCTACATGAATATTAACGGAATATTAGCAGTTATTAGCAATTAGAACCATGTAGAAGCTGTTTTCCCTGCAGCAGAATATTTAAATGAGTTGTTAGCAGGCAGTGATTCCATTGGACAGTGTCTCACCACTACAACTGTGAGGTCATTTTGAGATGTGGGGAAGCAGGGGAGGAACAAAGCTTCTACGTGTCCTAAATTATTGCATGACGTAATAAATTGAGTGTGCGTTTGCTTCCATGTCGGTCTTCGTCACCGGAATCAATTCAATCAATGGTGGTTTACATGGCAACATCCTGCTGGCAGTGTTGACCACACCCAGTGCACAGGATGGTCATGGCTACGTAGCTCCTCTCTCTACTTAAAAAGCACGACGTTCTAAATGTTTTTTTCACAGTAGATATAATGTTACAGATGCAGTTGAATGTTGTTCTTGTTGTTGTTATTTTTCAAATAATAAATCGTCGTCGTCAGTATTCAAAGGCGGGACTATTTCTGTTCAGGCGCGGCGTAATTTTCGTCACGTGGTTCCTGTTAGACCAATCAGATGGCCGCTCCGTGTCCCCCTGGACCCAAGATGGCGGCGCCCATGGCTGCATCCCGGAGCGCTCGCGGCGAGGAAAAATACGCATCTAGATGAAGAATAAATGCGTAAAAAGTGACGGAAACGCCGCACGTTCGTCGTGCAGTTGCGGAAGCACACGTCGTGTTGACTCGGACGTCAGAGTCCAACATTGTGCTGCAGTTTCACAGCGTTGAAACGCGGTCGCACAGACGGCAGCTGGAGGGTTGAAGGGAGCAACAGAGGTATCGAGACTAACAGCAGTGGTCGTAGTTTAATGTAAAGTTAGTGAACCAAATAACACAGACAGCAGCGTTGTTTTCTGGCCAAAGACAAGGAAGACCATGCAGGAAGAAATGCATTGGTCTGAAAAATGTCAAAGTCACGTGAGGCAAAGAAGAGAGGGATAGAGAGAGAGAGAGAGGACATGAAAGAGTGAAAGAGGAATTGAGAGAGAGACCGAAGAGGAGGAGAAACAATTCCATTTTAACTTCCGCGCTGAAAAAAACCCAGATTTTAATTGCAGGAATCTGCTCACCTTCATATTTTGTATTGGCCAGAACCGCTCCAGCTGTGTTCTCTCCAGTTCAAACAATGCACACTTGGTTTACAATAGCACACAACATTAAAATAAAAATAATAATAATAAAAATCCCCTTTGGAAGGAGACGGTTCAGAGAGTTAGAAAGAGTCCTCCCAACAATATTAAAGTAAAATATGTTTTGGTAACAATGCTAACATGTTGGTACTGAGGGACAATGTGAGCTACTCACTGGATCCACAGCTGACCGACTCTGCTGCCAGTGTGCATGTGCAGGTTGCTGCACTCGGTGCAGGTACCGGGTGGGAGGAGGATCGAACCGTTGCTAATGCTATGAATACATTATGTTTGAACTCTAAGTTGAGTCTTTCTTGGACCTTATTTGAGCTCAACAAAGACCAATTAAAGGTATAAAACAATAGGTTTTCAACACAGCTTTAGGGAGTGCTGAGTTTAATGTTGGAGGTGCTGCTTCAGTGATAGCATCACGCGGCTAACGCTATAACTCCACATAGGACCGGCGTCACCCGTGTCACGTTCTAATTCTAAAAGCTGAGAGTACATTTGGTTTATTATTGAGTTTTAAAGTGGGACAGATCGTATTAATTAACGTTTGCATGTGAATATGAGAGAGGCTGCAGCCATATGGCTCATTTTCATCTCAAGTTCCACAGGCAGGTGAAAAAATAATGACGCGACTGAACAAAGACAACAACATGCAATAAAAAGGGTGAAAAACAAGCATGCAACATTTAACAACACACAGTGCACAGAAACAGACAATAGCTGGGAGAGCGTGTCCCTGTAATACTGTTGTGCAGATCACCCTTTACATATACTATCCTATACCTTTACCCTAACCCATATAGCTATACTATACCTTTACCCTAACCCATATAGCTATACTATACCTTTACCCTAACCCAACTACTAGAGCCCATAGTTAGCACTACTGATGTTAGCTCTGTTGTTGCATCTCCAGGCTGTTAGTGGTGTGTACTAAATAAACCAAATACCGTTTGCATTCATTCAAGTATTCTAATGCTAAGTTAGCAGTAGTGTTCGTGATATTGCAACTTTTACCACACATCTTAGAGGGGTTGCTCAGGCACACTCACTTGTACATTCACAAATAAATAAATACATTACATTATACAATTCATAATTAAAACATTTCGCTTGAATACAACTTTCAGTGGAGATGTGAAATCTCAACTGAAAAGCGTTGCGCTGCAGGAAGTAGCAGGACTTCCCCAGTAGTGGGCACAGAGCACTAAATTGGGAAAATAGTTTTGTTACATGATTTCCTACACAACGTGCTTGTCCTCTTCCTGCTTCATTATCGCGCAGACACAAAGGGACCACCAGAGGAAATCTGAGTCTCTGTTCCCGGTTCTGGAGGAAACACTTACGGACGAAGCCCAAACACACAAAGGCCTCAGCGCTCGACAAAAAGCCTCTTGGCTGCTTGGCAAGAGCAGCGTAACACAACTCCAGCTCTCTGTGTGTCTTCAACAAGGCGTCTCTTTCACCCACAGCTGGACCTGGCGACTGAGGTAACAGAATCTTTCCAGAACCGGGCTCTGAGATAAGAGCGTTGACTGCTGGAATCAGTGGGAATCCCTCAAATCAAAAGGTTTTGTGTTTCTGTCACACGACAACCAAAAGTCAGCAATGTATCTCAAACTATCATTGTGTTGTCGAAGACTTGCAGAATACATCAACAATAGCAACTCATTCTAAAGTCCATGTGATATGTTTCCAACAGTAGCTTGTGTCTCCTTCAGAAGGTCACCTGGGTGGAGTTGTGTGATGCAAGACGGAAACCAGAAATCTCAAAAACTCCTAAACAAAACTCAAAAACCTGTAAAGGTACAAAAATAACATCTTAAAAGAGTCATGTGACAGTCACACTGTGGCCAATCAACACCACCCTCCCTTCCATCACCAGCCTGATTCCATTACCAACATAACCCTAACCCAACCCTAACCCAACCTAACCCTAACCCTAACACATTGGTTCTTATTCCAGTGGTGGGACTTGCAGTTCACTCCCACGCCTGAGGTGGCGTCCTACTCAGTCCACCATCAGTGTGACATCACGGCTCCAGGAGTCCCACACACACACACACACACACTGAACTAAATTGTCATATACATCCATATACAAGTGGCTTCGGTGTGGTGGTATTGGCACGTAGGTTATGTGTTGTATGAGTAGAATACTCGACCCCGCTATCGGTACCAATACCCGATGCTGCTGTGGATATCACTGCATCCCCAGGTTAAACTACAGAGAAACTGTCAATAGCAGCTTTACACCACTAGGAGCTGTCGTTCCATTTTAAACTACAGCCGTGATTCTGTCCCCTCATTCTTGTCAAACAGGAACATACACACTACACACTACACACTACACACTGTACACACACTGAACACTTCAAGCAAATCAGACGACTCAACTGATGCTAATGTTCTGTGTAGACGTGGTGTATTCCTGCGTGGGAGGTTCTAGTCCAGTATAGTTGAGTCTCTTCAAACCACTTGGAAAACATGGAGCTGCCTCGGCGCCGACAGCCCCCCCACTGCCCCATTGAAGACATGGATGAGCCAATGCAGTTTGTGGGTGTGAATGCACCGCAGTCCAACCGAAGCCTCGACCTGTGCGAGTGCATTCCTGCAGCCAGCAGAACCAGTCGGTCGGGACAGGCTGGTGCTTGTCACACTGGAAGCTTTCAGCAACCCGCCAGCAAAATGCCAGAGGAGCAGCGGGAATCAACGGCAGAGGCGGAGCATCGCCTCAACAAGCATGAAGAACCGTTTCTACCCGTCTGTGGTACCCGTCACTACCCAGGAGAACCGCTCACTGTACTCGGTACCACAGCAGGAACTCAGTGGATTCAACAATGAAAACATAGTGAAGAAGATTTGACGTTCACAGGAAACAGAATGTTCACACACACACACACACACACACACACACACACACACACACACACACACACACACACACATATACATGGAGAGAGAGAGATCTTTGCCATCATCAAAAGTAGTCTTCTCATGCAGCGTTTCTCAACTGGTGGCTCGTGGAGCTGTTTCGATTGGGTCGCAGCTTAGAAAGTGGACTCTAGCGCTTTTATTTTGAAGGAATAAATTTGGGTCTTTGCGACTTCACGATAAGGAAAAAAGATGACGACGGTGCTGAGACTCCAGCAGCGGAAAAGCAGAGCATTATTACATAATAATAATAATGTATTGTGTTCCCGCTGCTCGGTGTGATGACTCTGACAGACTGGACTGGACTACCGGACCTCCACCCAGACCACAGTAGTTATTCTGCTCCGACTCCGTCAGGACAGCGCTCTTGTTCTCTCCTCTCAATACTCGGATGTCGTCGGCAGCGCGCTGTGATTGTTGCGATCTTAACGAGCGCTGCGTTCAGGGAGCGTCCGGAGCCTCTGGATGCTCCTTAATGGCAGGAAGTGACGGTTGGACAAAATCACAAAACAATGAGCGGCCATGGCTCTGCTGGTTAGAGGTGTGTGGTGCCCCCCCACACCCCCAGCTGCTCCAATGGTGCCACTGGGCCCAGTTCCCCCCGACTTCCTGATGACGCACGGCGCCACTGCTCGGTGGGTTCAGGCTCCCTGCAGCAGTGATGGGAATTACTGGTTTTTCAGTGAGCCGGTTCTTTTGGTTCGGCTCACTAAAAAGAGTCTGTGGTTCTTTTGGGCTCCCAAGCAGCTCCTTAGATTTTTTTTGTTGCTTATATTATTTTCAAGCAAATGATATGATGCTAACATGAATGACTCATGTGTATCATTTCTACACCCAACACAAGAGAAAGAACATCAACAAAACGTCACAAGATCAAAATAAAAATTGCAAAACAAACGAAAAGCAACATTCAGATAAAAATTCAGTTTGTGTGTGTGTGTATGGATTTTCTATATTGAGGTATTTATTATTTGGTTAATTCCCGTTTCTAATATTCTTTTATTTTGATATGTTTCTCTAAGCACAAATCTCCACTGGACCTCTGAATCACCGTCAGCTGCGACTGCCACTGCATGTGGATCATCCACCTGTTCTCCAGTCCGGCTCCCAGCCAATCAGGAGCCGGCATTCTTGGTTCACTGGTGTCTCTCCAGGAGAACACAACTCCATCATCATCATCATCATCATCATCATCATCATTGCTATTATTTTCATCATTATCATTAGGGTGTCTCTGATTGGTTCCTCGGTGTCTGAAACCAGCCGTGTCTTGATGGAAACGGGCGCCCTGATCAAACTGCTCAGTCTCACTCAGTGTTTCTCAACCTGTGGTCTGAGGACCCTCACCTGTTTCTCCTCAACCATGAAGTCGAGACCTAAACGTTAATCTGCAGCAGAAACTCACACTTACTGCACAAACATCAGCAAAATAGTGCAACAAGTCAGAGAGCCTCCATCCATCCAGTCACAATCAGCAAGTGAGTGAACTGAATCATTAATGTCCAACACTTTCTCTATAATGAAGAAGAAGAAGCAGAAGATCTTTATTGATCCCACAGTGGGGAAATTTGCAGCTATACATTGATAAAAACCCTTTTTATTTAAAAATAAAATAAAAGGGGGGGGGGGGAGGGGGTCATACTGCTCACGAGGCCGCGAGCCAATCAAAACAGCTCCGCCACCCACTTTTGGGGGTCGCGACCCACCATTTGAGCAACGCTGGAGGTGGACGACTTTACACGGCGCCAAAACCACCGTCACCCACCAGCAGCGCACTTCTGCTGAGACACGCGCGCGCGCGCTCGTACGCACTCATACGCATAAACACAGCGAGACAGTGTGTGTGTGTGTGTGTGTGTGTGTGTGTGTGTGTGTGTGTGTGTGTGTGTTGCCACTGTCCCTCACTGAGGTCATATTAATATTAATAAACAGCTGATTCCTGAACCCTCTGAGTGATTCAGTGATTCCCACTCTCGGCTCACCGGCTCTACCTGGACAGTACAGCAGTCAGCCAGGCAGACATCGGCAGCCGCTCCAGCTCGCTCGTCATGACGGCCACAGAGTCACTGTCGTTTACAACACAGCGTCATAATATCTCTGCATCCTACAGCGAGCAGCCAAACTACAATAAACATCAACTTATCAACACCGCGCCGTAGTTGGTTGTTCTCACCTGAGGCTGCGAGTCCCAGCAGGACGCTGAGGAAGCGGGTTCTGGTGGCGGACATGGATCCAGTCACACCGGAGATCAGAGCTCAGAACCGGAGACCAGAGCTCGAGGAGCCTCCTGGAGGTCTGCTGGAGGTGGTGGAGGAGGTGGAGCAGGAGGTGGAGGTGGTGGAGCAGGAGGAAGCACTGCGGTCAGTGGACTGAACTGAGAGTCGACTGGAGATCAACTGTTGCGTCTCCAAAGTGTCGCGACGCCTCACTGCAGTAGCAGCTCCAGCTCCCTCCCACCGCTGCAGTCAGGCCGCCTCGTTTGACCAGTGGGTGGCGCTCTGCTGTCGGACTCGTTCTTGATGAGTTCCCAAACAAAAACATAGACAGACAGACAGACAGACAGACAGACAGACATATAGATCTCTGAACATGACAGAGATCATTCAATCGATGACTGAGACATACATACATACATACATACATACATACATACATACATACATACACATTAGAGTTGATTTGATTGGTGAACAAACCCAAAGACCAAACACCATCCCATCTCCGGAAGCCCCGCACCCATCAACCAGAACTCACCAATAAAAATAAAGCACACAACTCGGAACCGAGATTCTCTTCTGGACAGCAGCAGCAAGCAGTTCCTGTCCTAACCACTGGGGGGCAGCAGAGGTGGCGCACGAATCAAACTGATCAAACAACATTGTGTGTGTGTGTGTGCGTGTGTGTGTGTGTGTGTGTGTGTGTGTGTGTGTTTACAGAGTTGTACTCGTGGATCCTCGTGCTCGACAACTTCAGACATGAAAAGATGAGATTTCAGTTTGGGTTTTGTCTCAGATTGTGTCAAGAAGCTCCACATACACACAGTGGGAGGCCAGGACCAGTTCTACTGGTTCTACTGAGGGTCCAGGGGGAGGAACACTGCTGAGCACTATCAGGTTCAGGAACACAGGTGAGGAAAATCAAAATCAAAAAAGGTGGGTGTTGGAGCCAAAATATTTATTTTCTTTCCTTATTTCTGATTTATTTGCACTGTGGCTTAATGTGTTAATTATGGACACAAAAGTAATTGTTTTATTTATTTAGTATTTTCTTAGTATTGGTTGCGCTAAGGGCCACGCCCCCACATCACCATAGGCAGGTGACTGCAGCACCTGAACTATATTAGGGTGGTTAACGGGGCCGGCAGGTCTCTTGAGTTGAATGCAGCCAAACAGTTTTAGACCGCTTTTCAAGCACTTTTTGGATTTCTAATTTTTTGACGATTGTTGGATTACTTTGTCGATCTGTGAGTTTGCAAGCAACCTGTGCCGCATTGTCCGCTGTCGCGGTAAGACCGTTTTTGTTTTTTGTTTTTTGTTTTTGGATTGCAAATAAACAATCTGAACAGTGGATCGCCGCATCCTCCAGAATTTTTGTTTATCACAAGCACGCTTGGGCGCGTCGAACTGAAACTCAACAATTCACCAAGAGCAAAGCCCGACATTTCACAGGGAAATAGTCGCGCTTTTAGTGGGAAAAGAGAAACAGGAAGTAAAGCAGGAAATACTCCAGGAAACAAGATATCAAAAATAAAAGAGGAATCACAAACAACAGATCGTGACGTCTTCAGATATATTATTACTAATATTTGTGTCTATTTATTATCCTCCCTCACTGCCTTTTAACCTTTTACTTTTCATCTCCAGTGTTTCCTGAAGGGGGGCGCTGCACACCAGCAGTCTGGCATGAGAGACAGGCGGTCTCTGTGGCTGCGGCGCCCCGGAGAGTAGGGAGGGGGGAAGAGTTTTCAAATATATAGTTTGTATTTTATTTTGTGAGGCACTTTGCATTTTTAGTTTATCAATCGATTGATTGCTGATTGATTGAAGGTTGCTGAAACCTGAGGGTCCAAGTTGCCAGGTTGGTCCTGCTCAGAGGTGTCTGGACAACTGCCTGCAAAGGAGGGCAGCAGAGAGTGATGGAGCAGAGAGTGATGGAGCAGAGAGTGATGGAGCAGAGTGATGGAACATCTGCCATTAGGGCCGAGGGACGGATGGAAGATCTGCTGGTCCACTCAGTTCAATACTGCACGGACATGGACCAGAGTCATAATGACCATTGTCAACAGTTGTTTATGAGCCTGACCCTGACCCACTGGTCACCTTGTTTTTTGCACATCCACACTGAATAAAGATGCTGAAGATAAACTAAAGCCATGAAGCAGACATGAACCTCAGGAGCTCAGCCGCCATCGTCCCAACTCCTCAGCTGCTTGACAAGATGATGAAATAATGAATCATTGCGATGGAAACGCCTTGACTGTAGAACACTGTGCAACAACTCACATGCACGCCGTCATATTAAAAAGTATGTAAAACACTTCCTAACATAATCAATGTTCAGAACAGAAGACAAGTTTCCAAACTCAAAGAGACATCGGCACTGTTCAACAAGTGGAGGAAGCTCAACTCCATTTTAAGGCTCAACGCAGTCTTCATTTTGAAAAAAGAACACTTCCTGTGTGTGTGGGGGGAGAGAGAGGGGGGGGGAGAGACAGAGAGAGCGAGACAGAGAGAGAGAGCGAGACAGAGAGAGAGAGAGAGCAGGGGAGGGAAGGACGAAGATACTTTGTGTCTTTCTCAGAAAACACAAAGATTTATTTTTATACACTTTCTTCTTTTGCAATCAGACATATTGGACTATAGGGTAAAAAGCTAAAGCTAAAGCTAATATAATATTATAGGAGGAAAGTTTGGGGAAAATGACTCGCAAATGTGTGTGTGTGAGCGTTGTGGTCGCTGTCCTGCTAGCAGCTTCTGTCGAGGCTAACCAAGGTAACGTTGACTTTTCATTTCATTTACACTGAAGATTCATTTTATATTGAAAGTATTTTCATTTCAAAATAATGGCGTTGCTCTGTAATGAGTTTCACTGCTCAGTGTTTAATTCCTACACCTTCCATCTTTTACCCTATGAAGTTTAACACAGTATGTGGTTTCCTATTGTACTGCACTAGTGCTAGTACTTTTATCAGGACATGATTGTTCTGCTTTGTAATTTAATTTGGATGCTTTACCGATGATACAGCAAAGCAGCAAACACAATGGTTCAAAAAAAGAGTTTTGGAGTTTTAAAATTCTTTGTGTAATGAAAGAAATAAAACCGCAGGTGATCCCAGAGGTTCAACATGTTGCTGTTGCAGTTACAGGAGTTGAATTCTCGGGGAAAATGTTCACAATGACCTGTCCGAAAAACGGGAAGTGGTTCCACAAGGGCAGTATTATTCCTGGGAGTGAGGAATCCACACTTTTAAGACCCTATGATGATACAGCTAAAGGCCTGTATCACTGTGAATATGGTACTGATAGTAGTACTGTAAAATACTACTTCTACGTGCAGGGAAGAGGTGAGCGACTCCTCCAGACTCTTGTCAATGCTCCAGCAGTGTCGGCCGTCACTTCTTCACCCGCTCTCTTCTTTCTTGAAGTGTGCGACAACTGTTTTGAACTGACCCCATATGAAATGATGGTGGCCATCGTCGTGGACGTGCTGCTGACACTGCTGGTGATGCTCATCACCTACAAGTGCTCCCAGAAGAGAAGCTCAGCGGCAGCTTCACACACTCCCAAAGGTTGTACAAAGACACACAACTGGGAAACAACACACAACTGAAGTGACTTGTGTGTCTTTCAGTGTCTTGTGCTTGCGTAACTTTTCAAACTATTGCATTTCAATCTACGCTGATGACACTCTCTGCAAACATGTCTGCTTTTGTGTCGTCGCTACCGACTGGAAGCACAGAATCGCCGTTTCCTCTGGAAAATAAAACTTTCATAACGTTATGTCATCGTCTTTCAGCAGCGGCTCCCCCTAGAGGCCGCGGTCCTGCCGTCCCCTCTCCTGATTATGAGGTGTGTATTTCCTATTTTAAAAGCTCCTCTGTGCAGCAGTTCCATCAGTACGGGTATTGATTGTATTGGTTATTGTACAGTCAGATGGCAGTAAAACTATTAACTATAATTATTGATTGAAACTATTGATTCCAAACATCAAACCCTACTAACCAGAAGGTGCTTTGATTGTGTTGTTGTGTCTGTACTTGTCTGCACTTGTCGGTACTTGTCGGTACTCGTCAGTACTCGTCAGTACTTGTCAGCACTTGTTGGTACTCGTCAGTACTTGTTGGCACTCGTCAGTACTTGTCGGTACTCGTCAGTACTTGAGGTCAAGGCCTTGGTCCTCTCACGTCTCAAAGCGACCTGTGGTGGTCTCCACTCTTGGTGTCTGCAGGCTCTGGACCCTCGCACCAGTTCTCATGGAACCTACTCCAAGGTCAACAGACTGGGGATGTAAGAACGCAGTGGAACCTCAGCAAGGTGCTGAGTGGAGCTGGAGAATCTGCAGAAGAAGAGGAGAGGAGGAAGCTGACTGACTGACTGACTGACTGACTGACTGAAGCTGATCCTGCTTGGAAACCTGTTGAAACAGCGACTGCGGCTCACACGGACGGTCGGCTGCTACTTTTGTAAATGTAAAGAGATTTTAATTATTATCCATCTTTAAAACTAACAAATATTAACAACATCAGAAAAATTCATGTTGAAATGTTTTCTATTATCAATTTATAATTTCATTATAGAAAAAAAATGTAAAAAAAATCTAGGGGACCAAAAAGTCCACTCACTGTTTTAATGTTCAAGATGCCACTATTTCTGCTCTTCATAATAATAATAATAATAATAATAATAATAATGACAATAATAATAACAATAATAGTTTGGGACTGAGCCCCGGCGAAGGCCTGCTGTCATCAGAGCAGATCTTCACTTGGGCGAAGACCCGTTTGTTCTTCATATGTTTATTATTATTTTTCTCGGCTGCGTCGCTCCAAACCCCAATTTCACCCCCTTAACATACCTGGATCCTGCATGCAGGGGTCGGCAGAGGCCACGGCGGCTCAGTGCCGCAACGCTGCTTGCAGCTTTAATTATTATTATTATTATTATCATTATTATCATTATTATTATCATTATTATTATCTTATTATTATTATTATTATTATAACAACTCCACGGCTACAACGACCGGGAACAGTGACAACCTTCACAGTTGTTTGTTTTTTTTTGTTGTTGTTGTTTTTTTAAATTCTTTGTCTTGTAACTGCAGTAACTGTGTCATGTTTATTCAATTACATTAAAAAAAAACGTTGATTGGAACCACAAATGTGTGTGTGTGTGTGTGTGTGTGTGTGTGTGTGTGTGTGTGTGTGTGTTCACCGGATGTGACTCTGCCGCTGGTGAAGCAGACTCACAAACTGCGGCAACATCGGAAAGTTTCGTACGTGAGCGGCGGCGGAAAATCTTTCTCTCTTCTTCTTCTTCGTCTTTTTGAAAGATTGTTTTCCAGCCGCACATCAAGAGAAAAACAACAGCCTGTAGTTTGTAGTTTGTGTTGAATGAGATCAAAAGTTTAACTACCTGCAAGTTCAGTTGTGTCTCGAAGTTAAACACCTCCCACACACACACACCACATGGGCTGTGTGTGTGTGTGTGTGTGTGTGTGTGTGTGTGTGTGTGTGTGTGTGTGTGAGATGGTTTTGAGATAACGACCCTCCTCTTCTCCTCTTCACTCTTTGTAAAGCAGCTTCTCAACTGCTGCTGCTGCTCTGCTGCTGCTGTTCTCAGTCTCAGGAACATCTTCTGTTTTTCTTTCTCATCATGGAGTCCATTTAGAAGAACAGTGCAACAATACAGAATGTCTATAGAATATTATTATATTATTATTATACATCTACGTATAAACTGTATGATTTACTGCCCTCAAAGCTGCAACCCAATCAAAAACACACAATCCAGTTATTATTATTGTTTACTTTTTTAACTTTTCAGTATAATTAATATTGCGTGACGTGTATTTACACTTATTAGTGGTTATGTAAACACGGTTTTATCCACCGTCAAACTTTGAAACGCGTTCAGGAAACAACTTTTTAGGAGGAAAGACTCACTGGGTTTGTTTGATTGTTTATTTCAGCACATGAAATCAAAAAAAAGTCTTGTTGATAGTTCTCACACAAACACAAACAGGAAGCCTAGAAAACAAAAGCACAGCTAAAACAACAACAGCAGCCACACCGAATAAACCAGACAAGTGAAGAGCGAGAGAACGTAGAAAACAACTCCAGCAAAAGCAAAGAAATCTTCAGTCCCAGAAATGAGGACTAGGGTTAGGGTTAGGGTTAGGCTAACCCTAGTCCCAACCCTAACCCTAGTCCTTCACTTGTTCTGCTTGGTTGATTTGAAGAGGTCGTTCTGAGGTCAAGTTGAAGACATTCCAAGACATCAGGCTTGTGCATGTAAAGTCACATTGATTGCTGATGTACCACAGAAGGTCAAGTGTCAACAACTACTGTGTCCATGTGTGTGTGTGTGGATGCCCGATGACATACACATTTATTCTGAAGTGAATAATCAGGACAGGAAGTGGTTGTGAGTTGGGAATGATGAGTATTTCCTGAACAGTGGTGCAGATGGTGTTGATCTCTTAGAATGCGCTGACATGAACGCAGTACTTTCTGAACCGTTATGAAGACAAAGCGGCCTCCAGAAATGTTCGCAGTGAGACGGAAACCACCGCTAACCACTGACAACGCTGCAGTACTTTTGCCAGACCTGGTGTGGCGCTGCGACTTTACTTCCTGAAGAAGAAGAAGAAGAAGCAGAAGAAGACCTGGAAGATCACACGGAGTACTGCCAGAAGTAGCATGTGGCTAACAACATTAGCACTACAAAGATTACAAAGATCACTCGAGAAAAGACAAAGAGGGGAAACAACAACGTTGAACTTCTGCTTCAGAGCACAAAGCCTCACAAAGCCCCATGAGAAGGTCGACTGGGAGTCGTGAAGGTCAAAGTTCACCCACATTTTGGTCATGTATGTTTTCTGGCTGGATGTCCGAGTCATCCTATGAACTAAACAATGAATGGCAAAGTTAAAGAGGAGGTTTGCAAATCACTTGTGTTGTCATGATTTCCCCTCTGCACACCATCCAAGAGTAGCGTGTGCTGTTGTGTTATTGTGTTATTGTGTTGTTGTCTGCTATTGTGTGCTTGGTTGTTGTGCAGGAGAAGCAGGAGGTTTCAGCCTGACACTCTGCTGCAGCAGTGACACACAAGTCAGTTTCCAGTGCGTCTCACGACCTGCTGAGGTTGTGACGAGGCGTCGCGGGGGCGGGACTACGACATCATCATTTCCGATAAACAAAGAAAACACAGTTCTCGGCAGTTTTGGGACGCTGCATTCAAAACTTCCCAACCCAAACGTGTTCAGTTTCGCTTTGCGGCGTCGCTGCAAACACCGGGTTTGTAACGCAGAAGCAGAAACTCACCCGACTTTGTGGAAACAGCCCATAATCAACATGATTTTCCAGTTAAGACGATTAATAACTACTTGTAAGAATTTGGCGTGAGATACTTGGAAAAAGAATCCATGATTAATGTTTGGAATAACTTTTATTTTTGTCATCTAAAAGCACTGAGAGGCAGCAAGTAAGCACATCACACATCATTCAGCACAACAATCAGAGAGGCAACACTAGCGTTCAGAGAAATAAAGATTGTATCATCAGCAAACAGAATCAGGAGGAAAAGCCTCAGATTTAAAGCATGAATATAAATGAAACAAAATGATAAAGAGTCCATAATGAAAGCAGGAGGACTCCAAACAGCAACATCCAGCTGAATAGAAGAGGAACTACCAGTGGAACTTCCAGTGGAACCCAGTTTCACTGTGTCCAGAAGGTCTTGGTTAGCCACCCTGCAGCCACATCCTGTTTACCGTGGTTACTGAAGTTACAAATGACAACTTGATCGTATCAGCGTGATTTCCACAAAAGATACTAGTACCATATAGTCCGACGTCCCAATAGTCTGACGTCCCAATAGTCCGAAGGTCGGACTACTGGTCCGATGTCCCAATAGTCCGACTTTCAGAGTAATGGAATGTCGGACTACTGGAACGTCACAGTGTTTTCTATTGGAAGTTCCCAATAGAAAACACTGTAATGTCCCAGTAGTCCAACTTTCGAACTACTGTGACGTCGGACCAATAGTCTGACGTCTCAATAGTCCGAAGGTCGGACTACTGGGACGTCGGACCAATGGCCTGCTCCCCTGTGTGTGAGTCACTCTGAGTGAATTTGGGGCTCTGGTGACATTAATTTTCAAAACCACATCTAAGGAAGCCTGGTGTGGACAATCCAGTTTCTTCTTCAAAACTTCCAGGTATTTACACACTGGACCTTCAACCACAAGATGTGAAAACAGAGACAGAGACGGAGACGGACTCTAAAAATGCAGTTCCATGTGAAGGCAATGCTGTCAATTCAAGGTAGCGCATGGAAGTTTGTATCTCCGGCTCCGCTGGTCTCCATGGCGGCTCTTCATCTTCATCTTCATCTTCATCTTCTGCTGTTCGGTTTGAGTTTATCGTACGTCTGCACCCCCTTGACGTTGAGAGGCTGGTGGATGGAGTGAGAGAGACAGAGGAGAGAAAGAGAGGACAGTCGTTGTCTAATGGTTCGGCATTGAATGGATGAAATAATGAATGGATGAAATAATGAATGGATGAAATCACTTTAAAATGAATCAACAGCTGCAGCTCAATGACTCAGACGTGGCTCTTGGAATAAAAGGAGTTTTGGGGGACAACAGGTTGGCCCTCTGACATAAATCAATGCATTACATGTGTTTATGTCTGTATGTAAATAGACACTATAGACACTTGGAGTCGCTGCTTTCCAGGATGTGTGTTGACCCTAACCCTAACCCTAACCCGTTGTCTCCGTAATTGTGTTGTGTTTTGTTTATGTTGTTGTTGTTGTTGTTGTTTCCACCCCCTCCTGTGCTGAGTCTGATGTCCCAGGAGTTTATTTCTCTGAGCTTTTAGCGCCGATCTTCTTGTCAGCAGATTCACACAACAGACCTGGTTTATCGATGGGAACATCGGCCCGGGGGTTCAACTGTTGAACCCTGCCAGGGTGTCAGACTGATGGTTGATGGATGAGATTCTGTGACCCAAACAGAATGGAGATGACCGTGTCTGGACTCACCTGGTAATTGGGGTCGTTCTGGGAAGCTTCATTTCGCACAAGAGGTTCTTTGTCCGACCCTGACAAAAGAAATGTTGAGTGAAAAATGACAAATGAGGAATGTTTATGAACAGAGGTCGGATTCTTCTTGTTTTAAGTTGCAGGTTAACAAAGACTGAAGGCACAAATGTGTTGTCATGATTTCAATCTTTTCTTCCTAAATAGTCTGACGATTAGAACTGTTGTGCTTTTTATTTCAAAACAAAATCCAAATGTATATTTGGATTACGTGTTATGATTTGGTGTATTTTCCCAGATATGATCATGGTAATAACTATCGATCAGACATTTTGATGGTGACATCAAATTTGACTTGATTTTATTAGTAATTCTAATTGGGCATTTCAAAATAAAAGAGAAGCATTTTTAGAACAAAAGAACTGCATGGTGTTTTTAGAACGTCACATATATTAAGTCAAAGAAACACAAAGATGACAGCAGGTGTGTGATGATGTCCATCAGTGCTGATACATGAAATACTGAAGGTGGTTGTAACAATAGCATGCTGAAGGCTCATTCCTGAAGAAACAATTATCACATGAACAATCTAGAAATACATTTCCAAAGGGTTTTTCATCGTGAGGATGGTTTTTAAAAAAGTAAGAAAAATAGAAAATATATATTTTAGTAAAGTTTTTGGTAAAATTCACTTCCAACAGAGAAAACAAGTGATTTTCTCTGTTGAATACATTTATAATATGTTTAATTACAAATGTGTATTTATAATGATTATGTTATTGACGATCATGTTTATATATTTTGCAATTCTATATTATTGATAATAGAAATAAATAATAATAATAATAATAATAATAATAATAATAATAATAATAATAACAGCTATATTGCCATAATGTAGTGTATGAAGACGAGAAGATGAAGGGACTTTACTTTTCTTATTGGTGGAGACTGAAGCCGTGGCAGGTGGAGATGCAACCAGATGAACGCCCACTGCAATGACCACTGTGGCCACCAGGCTTCCCACCACGAGTCCAGCGATGGACTGAGGGTCCAACTCCACACAGTTATCACAGGCTTGGCGCGCACGCACACACACACACACACACACACACACACACACACACACACACAGGAAAAAATGAATATTGTGAATTAATTTCCATTGACTGGAAGTGATTCTCGAGCACTTCCTCTTCACGACAGAAAATAAAGTCAAGCAGCAGAACTTACTGCGGAATTTCACAAAGATTTCTGCTTTGTTTTCCGGAGAAGTACATGTGTAATTGCCGGTGTTTCCATCGTTGTATGTTAACTTGAGAGTTTTATTTCCATTTTTCATTTCAGTCCATGTTCCCGTTTCACAAGTCAGCACAATTCCATCAGAGGTGGTTTTAGACGAAATGGTCGGTTGTTGTGCTGCTGCTGCTGCGAGGGAGAAAAGAGAGGAAAGAGAGGAAAGAGAGGAGAGAGAGGAGAAGAGATATCAGCAGAATCCTGGTAAATGTGAAATGTGTGTCCATACATTTAGTAACGTTTCTACCCAGTTAAGCTTCACACACATTTCTACTTTGGCGAGGAAGTTCAATTATACGGCACACTGCAGACTAAATGTAACTCAAACTGGTCGACATTAACAACAAGATAAAATGGTGAAAAAGCAGACAGCGAGTGTAAATTCAACACAAAGAAGAAGATTAAAACACATTCATCAACTTTGAAGCTGGAAGTGAAGTGAACGCTGCTGCTGCAAGTGACGGCGCTGCAGGAGAAACACGGAGGAGTTACTTCATCATTAAAAGTCATTGATTGATGGGATGTCTGGGTTTCTGTGTACCTGTCATCACGCCAAGCAGCAGCAGCAGCAGCGGCAGGGAAACAGGTGGCGCTGCCAGGCTCCTCATGGTCTGATGCCTTCTGTGACTCGGACTCCAATGACTCACTGACTCAGTTGAAGGAAGTGATGAACTCGCAGCCAAACGACAGGAAGGACTCCATTTTCTCTCAGCCGTCATCAGCCACCATTTCACTGAAGTCACTGAACCAGTGGCCAACCAGTGGCCAACCAGTGGCCAACCAGTGACTCAACTCCTCGGTTCCCAACTGAATCAGCTCACTGCAGGTGTGATGGTGGCTCACCTGAAGAGAAAGATTCAAACTAAAAGTGATGTAAAACAATGTGTTTCCTGATGTGATGCAGCAGATTCAGGCTTCGTTCAAATGCACTGCAAATACATAGCAAATCTCACACACGTGAGGTTATTTTAATCACAATAAACTGAAATACACCGTAAGATATTTTAGAATCTGCCACCTGCAAACTCCTTCTGTGTCCCAGTGCAGCTGATAAAAGTCATTTTATTATATTTAAAAACAGCTTTTCCAGTCTCATTCCACCGAGCTTCAGCAGCACAGAGCTTCAGCAGCACAGAAGCTTGGAAAAGTCTCAAAATGTGAAGAAAAAGTCTCATAAAAAAGTGTTGATTGTTAAAAGTTCTGATCCGCTGTGTTTTCTAACCAGAGCAGCAAAAACCCAGAGCCACATCGCCACGCTGCTGCTTCCTGTTTGAACAAAAGCCACAAGAAGCTGTGACCTCACTCTAACACCTGGCACACACACACACACACACACACACACACACACACACACACACACTGAAGCACGCCTGCATTCGTGTCTCTTGCACCTGCTTATTTCTGTAACGCAACAGCAACATTTCACAGCATGTTTCCAAATTACACAACTTCATTTTGCTGTTGCACAACCACAGCTGAACAACTGCACCAGTGTTTGTTGCAATATGATATAACATAATATAATATAACATAATATGATATAATGGAATGTAATATAATATAATATAATATAATATAATATAACATAACATAACATAACATAATATAATATAATATAATATAATAAAATAGTTGATATGGTGCCTCAGACTCCCCTGGCAGGTGAGAGCCAATCAGACAGCAGCACAGAATTGACTACAGCTCATTTTAATGTTGTTTTCTTACAGTCATTTTATACACACACATACATTCAACACATGCAACCTACATTCCACACCAGCAACATGTTTCCCTCATGAGTCAGAGTAAAGTCTCTCTTGCTGTATAATGCTTTTATTACACCGCCCCCTGGTGAGTGGCAACACAACTACATCATTATTTATGACCTGTTTTTCAAGTACAATATGCACAACTCATTAAAATATCAGTACACAAAGTAAAAGAGATCAATATTTTTGAATACATATCAGATCAGTATCTGCTGTGGCTGCTGCTGCTTCTTCCGCCGCTTTGTCCAGGGTCGGGTCGCGGGGGCAGCAGCCTCAGCAGAGATGCCCAGGCCTCCCAGGCCCCAGTCTCCCTGGCCCCAGTCTCCCTGGCCCCAGTCTCCCCAGCCCCACACCTCCCTGGCCCCAGTCTCCCTGGCCCCAGTCTCCCTGGCCCCAGTCTCCCCAGCCCCACACCTCCCTGGCCCCACACCTCCCTGGCCCCAGTCTCCCTGGCCCACACCTCCCTGGCCCCAGTCTCCCTGGCCCCAGTCTCCCTGGCCCACACCTCCCTGACCCCAGTGTCCCTGGCCCCACACCTCCCTGGCCCCAGTGTCCCTGGCCCCACACCTCCCTGGCCCCAGACCTCCCTGGCCCCAGTCTCCCAGCCCCACACCTCCCAGGCCCCACACCTCCCTGGCCCCAGTCTCCCTGGCCAGGGAGGTGTGGCTGCGGTCGAAGGGAGGTGTGGCTGCGGTCAAAGGTCATTAATTGTCAGTTGTTGTTGGACGTCCTGGAATCATTGCGTTCTGACTGCGTCCCAATAACGTGAAGTTCAAGCATGTCTCCTCTAGGGGGCGTTAGCACAGAAACCACAATGTTGAGAGAGATGCGTCCTATTGTTCCCTTACCATCACCACTGACTGATGGGACGCTCTGCTGCCCCCTACTGGGCAGTTTCTGTAGTTGGGTCCACAGTGCCAAACCATCGCTGACGAGGTCGCAGGTGGTTTTGCATGCAGGTGGATGGTGGTGAAGGTTTGTGCTGGTAGTACCATGAGGCTGGTCAGAGCCAGATCTCCTCGCTGCTGGTACTCTTGACTCTGTAGATGAAGCCCACCATTGGATACCTGGCGAACCCTGGTGGACATCAGAGGAACAGCAGCCTGAACACACTGGGAGGAAACTAGGACGAGGCACCAGGGACACTTGATTTTACAGAACCAGTAGAGCACCGGCACTTGCATTTCAGTACTCATCCATACCGATACTGAGGCCAGTACACATTAAGGAGCTACTTTGATTGTGTTTTCCCACAGATGTTGTGCTCAGATGTGTTATTTGAACAACAATCCTAGAACAAGTTTCACTGCAACACAGTTAAATCAATTGTCCTACATACGACTGGTATCAGTGTCGTAGTATCGGCACGTATTTTATGAGTACAATTAAAGTACTCAATATCAGTATCATACTGGTATCAATACCCATACCCCTTACTGGTATGCCCAGGATTGTTTATTCATACCAGTTTTGTTTTCTGATGCTCCACCCAAACTGAAACCTTAGAACCTCAGAACCAATGAATGGTACCATGTGGGTCTAAGGAGCTAAGGTGGCTAACCTGTTAGCAAACATGTTTGGTTTTTTTTTGCTTCTTATGGGTTCCAAATGGGTGCCCATACCAGTATGGGTACCAGTATACCAGTAATGGTACCAGTATACCAGTATGGATATGGCTGCATCCCTTGTGGAAACCCAGGCTTGTCTCTGCTGTCTGTCAGTCTGTCAATGGAAGTGCAGGTGAAAGCGGGGGATGAAGAGACGGTGGTCTGACCTCTGGCAGCGTAGGCCACAGAGAGGTCTTCCTCTTCCTCTCTGGTTCTCTCCTCCACGCTCTTCTGCTGAGCAGCTTCTTGGGCTTCCAGCAGTGATGTGCAGAGAGACACAAGACAGCGTGTTGGACTCCAACCTTCTCCCTCACATCATGTCACTTTATCAAACTAGTCTCAAAGAAGGGAAATTCTTTAATTCACAGAAATGTGAGTCAATGTTTTCTTCCTTTGTAGAAACTTTTGAGCGATAAGTAAAATAAGTAAATAAGGAATTCAGTGTTTTTTTTCAACAGATGTCATCAATTCAGCAACTTACTGAGAATTCAAGACACTTTTCAGTTCCACTTGCTGTGAATAAATCCAGTCCTTCATGTATTTCTTTGGGTTTTTTCATGCGCTGAGCATCTGCAGCTGAGAAGGAGGTGCTAACCCTAACCCTAACCCTAACCCTACCCCTACCCTCCTCCAGCCACGTGACCTCTCACCTTTCCTCAGTGCGTTGAGGTCGTGCAGCTGCATGTTGGCTGGCAAGGACATGTTCTCTCGGGCAATGTTGCTCCTCACAACCTTCTCAGCAGCCTCCTGATTGGCCGAGTCACTGAGCAGAGAGCACGTGTTAGTACCACTTCCTGCAGTGCAAAGGACAGTGAACAGCACCTCCAACATCATCAACCGCGTTTCAGCTCAAAAGTCGTCCTGGCAGCCGTTTTAGAGGCCTGAAAAGTTTGTACTGCGCTCCAATGGAGAAAACATCATTCCCACTGAAAGCAAAACTGCAGCGTTTCATCTGCAAAGAGACGTCGATGTGATGTGAAACCCATTCAGCACACTGAGGGCCATGGTTGCAGTGCTTCCTGCCCAGTGTTTCCTGCCCAGTGTTTCCTCCCCAGTGTTTCCTGCCCAATGTTTCCTGCCCAGTGTTTCCTCCCCAGTGTTTCCTGCCCAGTGTTTCCTGCCCAGTGCTTCCTGCCCAGTGCTTCCTGCCCAGTGTTTCCTCCCCAGTGTTTCCTCCCCAGTGTTTCCTGCCCAGTGCTTCCTGCCCAGTGCTTCCTCCCCAGTGCTTCCTGCCCAGTGCTTCCTGCCCAGTGTTTCCTGCCCAGTGTTTCCTCCCCCGTGTTTCCTGCCCAGTGCTTCCTGCCCAGTGCTTCCTCCCCAGTGCTTCCTGCCCAGTGCTTCCTGCCCAGTGTTTCCTCCCTAGTGTTTCCTGCCCAGTCATTCTCTTCTCTGTCCAGGCAGCTGGTGACAATCTGACAACAGTTACTCATCCAGTTCAGCAGTAAAACAGAGGATGAATCCATTGTTAAATGACCTTTTCTTGGTCATCAGAATCTCCACTGGCTCATCTGTAACACAATATAAAAGGTTGTGTATCATATTTGAGAATTGAGAATTGTAAACAGCACACGGAAGCATCAGAATGTTGTTGAACTTTCTGGTGCCAAAAGCCGCAGTGATCTTACCAAACGTCTTGATGGTGTTTTTCTGCATGAGGCAGAGTACGATCAGACTGAGGATGAGGAGGGCCATGAAGGCCATGACTCCTCCAGTAACGATTCCAAGCATTGGAACGTCCACACGAGACTGCAGGAACTCTGCTGACCAACAGGAAACAGTGAAGGATCAGCAGGGCAGTTTGTTCCTGGTGTGGTTCAGATGAAGATCAGGAAAACAGCTGGACTGAGGCCAGATGGCAGTAATATCATCATCATCATCATCATCATCATCATTGTAATAACCAATGGTGGCAAAAATATTCACATTCTGTACTTCAGTAAAAGTACTGATTGAACTGTTTTGGTCCAGTGAAAGTGTAGACGTGCAGGTTATGAAATGTACTTCAGTAGGAAGTATAAATGATGATGTTTTTGCCATTAATGTAACAACACATTTATTGATCATTTTGCCAAAATGTAAAAGTTGTGACGGAATCATCGGGCCTGAACTGAACACAGGGACCCCCAAAGCCGAGGGACTGGAAAATAACCTCCCTCTAAAATATCCGCTTTCATATTGAACTACACAACAGCAGCGTGCAAACGGCTCCACTTCAAGCAACAACAACAAATTACTGTCCACGGAATTTGCATCTTGGAAAAAACTTTTTAAACACAAAAGTAACGATGAGTACTTGTCCGGTGGTAGTGACTGACCTGCCAGTGAGAGGTTCCTCTGCGCTGCCCCCCCACTGCTGCCGTTCCCCGACACCTCCCCTGATAGGCCGCTCAGCATGATCCTCAGCGTGTGATTGGTCAACCAGGGGTGACTCTCCGAAGAGGTGAAGAAGCCGGAGGCGTTGGCCACCAGGTGGCCCGACGGGTCGGTGAAGGTGACGGTGGCGGGCGGGTTGGACGGCACCAGAGCCAGGAGGAGCAGGAAGAGTCCCGGAGGGAAGGACTCGCTGGGGTGGAGACTCACTGTGAGGGTCCCTGGCTTCACTGGCAGGAGAAGGAAACACTGCATGACACTGGGTACCAGTAGCAGTAGTGGTCACAGGTTTGGAAGGTGCACACAAGACCCGGTACATTCACGTAACAACACGGAAACATTCGAGCAATTACAAAATGAAAGGTCCAGTGTGGAACATTTGGAGATTTTGAAGAGGAAACAGCAACAGACTGCAGCATATTTCAGTGCCAGTGAACTACGGTGGCCCTGTGCACCCAAACCTGGACACCTTCTTCTTCTTCTTCTTCTTCTTCTTCTTGGTGGGTTTATTGAGGGCGCCCCCTAGCGTTCAGCCTAAATACCAAACACTCTGCTGTCAGGCAGCTGGATTGTCCACACCAGGCTTCCTTAGAAAGATGCTGGTGCAAGATGGCAGCTCACTGGGAGCACTGGGACCCTGACTGGTCCATGGAGGTTCTCATATATACATGAGAACCGTTCTAATGGGAGGAGAACCACATGACTGTTGTACCGTGAGTACACACTGTTATCACTGTATTTATGGGCTGTATGTTAAGATTTTACCAATATAATAATAATAAGGCCAAATATTACACACTGGACCTTTCAGTTCTTATTTTAAATGTTCAATAACTCTGCTCAGAAGATGCTAACGCTAGCTAGCCTTCCCACTTCACAGTACTGCTTTCTCCTCTTTCTCAGCTCATTTGAAGTGAGTGACAGTGGACCCACAGTGGACGTCCAGGGCGACCGTGCTGTTGTACTTCTCTCCCGTCCTGGGATGTGATGCGACACACGTCAGCCGGCGGTGCCACCTGCTGGCCTGCAGAGAGAAGCTGCTGTTGCAACGCGTGGCTGGTCTGGCGGCTTCCACCTCCTGCTGCTGAGACCCCACAGGGCAGCGCTCAGGAGGCGGCCCCTGCTGCTCCCCGTTAAGGTACCAGGTGAGGAGCAGTGGGCCGCTGGCGTCCCCCCCGGCTGCGTGGCACTGGAACCAGTAGGTGATGTTCTCCTGCAGGGTCACGGCTGCCAGGTGCAGCAGGTCAACCTTGGACGATGGTTTGACTGAGCCTGTGCAGAAAGAACAGAAGCTCAACATGGAAACACATTCATTCACCCGCTTAGTCCCGAGCTCAGGGTCACGGGGGTCTGCTGGAGCCTCTCCCAGCTGTCATAGGGCGAAGGCAGGGTGACACCCTGGACAAGTCGCCAGTTCATCGCAGGGCCACATAGAAACAAACAACCATTGTGAATGGACAATTTAGAGTCTTCAATTGACCTCACATGCATGTTTTTGGAGTGTGGGAGGAAGCCGGAGAACCCGGAGAGAACCCACGCAGACACAGGGAGAACATGCAAACTCCACACAGAAAGGTCCCGGAATCGAACCCGCGACCTTCTTGCTGTGAGGCCGCAGCACTAACCACTGCGCCACCGTGTCGCCCACATGGAAACACATGCATGCAAATGTTGGTTTGTTTTTTAAATATGTGCACCTTTAAAGGTCCAGTGTGGAATATCTGGCCTGATTTATGATGTTTATATTGGTAAAAGCTTAACATGTTGCTTGTTGATGCATTCATTACAGTGTCCACTGGCAGTGCAGTAACAGTCAGGTGGCTCTCCTTAGAGGAGAGGGAGGGAGAGTGAAAGACGCTGCAATCTGAAATCTGACCACTAGATGTTGCTGCTTCTTCTTCAAAATCTCAAAATATTCCACACTGGACCTTCAGGGTTTTCTTTCTGTCTCACATTAACAAATATGTAATATATATATATTTGTACATATATATATATATATATATATATATATATATATTCTTCTGGGATGGATATATATATATATATATATATATATATATATATATATATATATATATATATATATATATATATATATATATATGTGTGTGTGAACTACAGTTGATTAAGCAGAGACAGTGCAGCCGCTGCAGGTCCTACCTGTCCACAAGGCCAGTGTGTGAAGCAACACAACAGTGGAGCGTGACGGCCAACAGCTGAGACACACACACAGCTTCATACTGCTCCCACAGGCGACAGGCTGCAACTCCTGCACATCTACCTGCCAAAAGAAAAGACCGCGTCAGCAATTCCATCACTTTGTTTGTCCACAGTGAAGCATTGTAATGATTTTACATCGATATGGTTTTGGTTTTGTTTTTAGGTTTTTTAGCGATTTTCGCAGCGCATCTCCAAGACACAACACTTCTACACACAGCTGTGGTGCGTTTAGGGGGCGTGGGAGGGAACACGTTTCGGTGGTTCGATCCTGGTTGAATTAAACTGAAGAACGAACAAAAGAAACAACCGACTGACATTGTGCCGCTGCGTCTGTCGCTATACACACACACACACACACACACACACACACACAGCAGTGAGTGATGCCTTCTCCATGGATGATGCTGACAATCAGCAAAACGCAGCCACACACACACACACACACACACACACACACACACACACACACACACACACACACACACACCAGAGGAGAGACAACGCATGAATTCCGTGCAGGTATTTTAACGCAAGTGCGTGCATTTGAGTACACGCGCAGGCACACACACACGACGTGCACGCGCTCGGTGTTACCTCAGCTGCTGGACAGATGCTGCAGTGTTTCCACCCGCCGAGGCGCCATAGCGGCGGAGGCACCGGAAGTGCTGAGTGATGCTGATGGAGGTGAAGGAGGAGAAAGAGGAGGTGAAGAAGGGGGAGGAGGAGCAGGAGGAGCAGGAGTCTGACTGACTCAGCGCCTCACCGATAGTCACGCTAAGTTACTACGGCAGCAGACAAGGGCCATCTGACAGACGACTGCAGTCACTGTGTGTCAGCCACCGCTGGAGGGCGCTGCAGCGAGACAACCGCAGCTGGATTTCTTCTGGGATGGATGGAACAGGAATAAAGAAGAAGAGGCACTGGGAGGAAGAAGAAGAAGAAGAAGAAGAAGACGACTTTGATTTTTACAAGCACATTTTATTTAAAGAAAGAAACCGATTCCGAAACCCATCAAATTCTGAAAAAAAGAATTAACAAAGCAAAATAAATAACTAAAACAAATGCATAATAATGAACAATAAACAATCAAACTCGAGCCAAAAAGCAATATGCAATCTTTCATTTAAAATGGCACACAAAATGTTTTTTTGGCACCAAAAAACCGAAGATTTTTCAACCTTTTAAAAAAGGAAAGTTCTACCTGGACTCTGCAACACAGACAACATTTAAGAGCTGCCACATTCTCCTGCTCTGTTTTGCACCATCAATAAAAGTTGTCGTTGTAAAAGTTTGATTGAAAGAACTGAAACCCTCGGTTGAAAGAATGAACAGCGCAGTGAGTCGCTTCATTCAGTGAAGAAGTGAAACACTGGGTCTGGCGCTGCAGAAGGGCGCTGGTCGGACCCGGCAGGGTTGATGACTGAGATCTCCGGGTCTTTTGCAGTGTTCACCAGTGCGCTGCAGTGTTCTGCAGTGCGGTGCGGTGGTGCGGTGCAGTGTTCTCCAGTGCGGTGCGGTGTTCTGCAGTGCGGTGCAGTGTTCTCCAGTGTGGTGCAGTGTTCTCCAGTGTGGTGCAGTGTTCTGCAGTGCGGTGCAGTGTTCTGCAGTGCAGTGTTCTCCAGTGCGGTGTTCTCCAGTGCGGTGCAGTGTTCTCCAGTGCGGTGCAGTGTTCTGCAGTGCAGTGTTCTGCAGTGCGGTGTTCTGCAGTGCGGTGCAGTGTTCTGCAGTGCGGTGTTCTGCAGTGCGGTGCAGTGTTCTCCAGTGCGGTGCAGTGTCTCCCAGTCCTTCAAACCAAGCATGTGTTGCTCTCTAATTTAAAAGCTGAAGTCCTGTGGAGGAACTTCCTGTCCGTGTGACTGAGGCGGAGCCACGTCGTCCTCGGCAGCAGAACTCCTGCCTCAACACAGGGACAGGGTCCACGGTGTCCCAGAGTCCAGTTGAACCTGGAGCCTCGTCCCTCCAGGAGACAGCGTATTGGTCCACAGCTGGAGCTGTTCCAGTGGAGAGCCAGCACAAGGCCCACAGTCTGGTGGTCACTGGGGGCGGGGCCGGCAGAATGGACCGGGTGTTTGTGTCTTCAGCAGAGCAGCTGTGAGCCCGGGCATCCCGCCCGTTCCTCAGGGTCCGCAGGCCCAGCCAACCTCCCTCTGTGGGTCGCTTCCCAACGCTCCTGACCAGAGGTGAGGGTGGGGACGCAGATCAAGCGCTAAACCGAGAGCTCCGCCTCTCAGCTCAGCTTCCTTCACAACGATGATCCGCCCCTGATCTCACGCTGCAGCGCTGACCCAGAGCAGGGTCTCCTCCACCCTGAGCAGGGTCTCCTCCACCCTCCACCCTGAGCAGGGTCTCCTCCACCCTCCACTCAGAGGCAGGGTCTCCTCCACCCAGAGGCAGGGTCTCCTCCACCCTGAGGCAGGGTCTCCTCCACCCTGAGGACAGAGCACCTTCCTCCAGTGCAGAACCGTGGCCTCGGACCTGGAGGTGCTGGTCCTCTCCCTGACAGTTTGAACTGAACTCTAAATCAAAGTTCTGTGAGTTTCCGTGACGAAGCTGAAGAAGCTGAAGAAGATGAAGAAGATGAAGATTTAGTTGCTGGATCGTCTGCAGTTTGACACGGAGGAGACGAGACTCGCTGGAGCAGCAGCTGCAGAAGAAACAGCTTGAAACATCACAACAACACACAACACACAACAACTTCCTGTCACTCGACGCTGGCAGGTGACTTTTGATTTGGAAACAAACAGGAAACAAAAGCTCTTTAAATTATTTTATTTATTTATATATTTGTTTATCTCAGTTTGGTTGATATTCTTTTTTCTCTGTTGTTGCACCTTTTATTTTGTACTAAACAGAAATGAACATTGAAAGAAAATGAAAAAGACAAAAATGAACCATCAGAGGAGAAAGAAAAAAGAACAGGAGAAAAAGTAGCAGAGAGAGAGAGAGAGAGCTGGCTAGTCGAGCAGAGGGCAGGTTGTGGGGGGGGCAGGAGTGTGAAGCAGCAGCATCACTGACTCACTGACTCATTCGCTCACTGATTCACTCGCTCACTGATTCACTCACGACTGAAACCTCGACGGATCGAGAGCAACATTTCTCGTCTTCCCTCGTTCACTCTTTCACCAGCACTCACTCACTCACTCACCGACTCACTCACTCACTCACAGACTCACTCACCGACTCACTCACTCACTCACCGACTCACTCACTCACTCCCTTTTGCACATGCACAAAAAACCAAAACAATTTG
>NW_027466231.1:697500-700000 GCF_046127955.1 Nelusetta ayraudi
GTGAGGATTGAACTGGACCGGGTCGTAACCGGAGGTGAAGCGACCCAGGCTGCGACTGCAAGACAGGGGGGAGGAGATAATTAGCTTAGCCGTTAGCGAACACCATGTTCTCCTACACAACACTGTTCTGCACCACAGCGCAATCATTGCTAAGACACAACATATCCAAAATGCACTGTTACAACCAGGGATGCACAGATACCAGCATTAGGCATCGGTACCGATACCAGGGTTGAGTAATCTGCTCGTAAAATAACAGCCGGTACCACAACACCGATACCAGTTGTATATGCAAGTATATGACAATGTTTGCTGAGTGTGTGTTTGTACTGCGGTGAAACTTATTCAAGAAAAACCTGCTGAGGAACTGCATCATTAAACCATCAGAATGGTACTGCAGTGCAGGTACTGGTACTCTGCGCATGTACTCATCCACTCCAGTGGTATCGTTGCTTCAGCCCTGCTGTGGCCCACAACACGCCTCTCTAGTAGCAGTTCAAATACAAACACATGACAACCAGGACCTCAGCAGTGTTTCTCTGAGTCACAAAAACACTGTGCACAAGACAGTGTTAGACACACCACAGTGTCCAACACTGTGCACAAGACAGTGTTAGAGACACACTAGTGTGATCAATCTGTGGTCCGAGGACGGTAATTCTAATTGCCGTTCAATCACTTCCAGTTTTCTAGCATCTCTGCCTCACCTCATGTTGAGACAGCCCTTCATTACTCTGCTACTACTACTAACTACTACCAACTATTACTAACTACTCCAGGTTTGAAGACCGACTTGAAAAGCATATTATGTAAAAGTTACACTTTTTAAATCTCTTTTTTTTATCCTGGCAACATGAGACCCTTGTGTGGAATAACGATGGTAAGAATTACAAGACAACTACTTACTTCCTACTCCACAAAGTCTTTCCAAACACACACAGACACATAGGAGACAAATGAAATAACTCACCCAACACTGATGCACAGTGTTTGTTGGAGGATATAATTTCAGCAAAGTTAAATGTAACACACACTGGCAACTACCTGGGTTAGGGTTAGCTGACTGCTTTTGTAACTTTAACACAGAAACACTGTCCTGACCAGGGAACTACTGACTGACTCAAAACACAAGATGAAGGAAATCAATGGGCACTGCAAAGAGGCAAAGCACAGACAGCAGTGAGACTCTCACAGTGGTCATCATTGAGGTCAACACATGCAGTCAAGACAACCGTTCATAACACAGAGACAAATACAGACGCTGGCTGATGCTGGTGGATGCTGGTGGATGCTGGTGGATGATGGTGGTGGAGGTGGATGATGATGGTGATGGATGATGATGGTGGATGATGGTGGTGGTGGAAGATGATGGTGGATGATGGTGGTGGTGGATGATGGTGGATGATGTTGGATGATTTTGGATGATGGATGATGATGATGGTGGATGATGCTGGATGATGTTGGATGATGGTGATGATGATGGTGGATGATGATGATGGTGGTGGTGGATGATGATGGTGGACGATGATGATGGTAGTGGTGGATGATGAAGGTGGATGATGGTGGTGGATGATGGTGGTGGTGGATGATGGTGGATGATGGTGGTGGTGGATGATGGTGGATGATGGTGATGGTGGTGGATGGTGGTGGTGGTGGTGGATGGTGGTGGTGGTGGTGGATGGTGGTGGTGGTGGTGGTGGATGATGGTGGTGGATGATGGTGGTGGATGATGGTGGTGGTGGGTGGTGGATGATGGTGGTGGTGGGTGGTGGTGGTGGTGGTGGATGGTGGTGGTGGTGGATGGTGGTGGATGATGATGGTGGTGGATGATGGTGGTGGTGGTGGATGATGATGGTGGTGGATGATGATGGTGGTGGATGATGGTGGTGGTGGTGGAGGTGGTGGTGGATGGTGGATGGTGGTGGTGGTGGTGGTGGATGGTGGTGGTGGATGGTGGTGGATGATGATGGTGGTGGATGATGGTGGTGGTGGATGATGGTGGTGATGGATGGTGGTGGATGATGATGGTGGTGGTGGATGATGGTGGTGGATGATGGTGGTGGTGGTGGATGATGGTGGTGGTGGTGGATGGTGGTGGTGGATGGTGGTGGTGGTGGTGGATGGTGGTGGTGGATGGTGGTGGTGGTGGTGGATGATGGTGGTGGATGATGGTGGTGGATGGTGGTGGTGGTGGTGGATGGTGGTGGTGGTGGATGATGATGGTGGTGGATGATGGTGGATGATGGTGGTGGATGATGGTGGATGATGGTGGTGGTGGTGCAGGATGATGATGGTGGTGGATGAAGGTGGATGATGATGATGGTGGTGGATGAAGGTGGTGGATGATGATGATGATGAAGGAGGAGTGGGGGTCACCTGTGCGACTCAGCGTTGTCTGCACTCAGCTGCTTCCCCAGGACCCTGTGACCCCCAAAAGTTGACAGGAAGCTGGCCTGCCTGGTTGGTCCGGCTCCCAGCTCCACCTCCTGGACCTGAATAG
>NW_027466231.1:705000-740000 GCF_046127955.1 Nelusetta ayraudi
TGGGAGGTAGCGCCTCCTTTGGGTCATCCAGGGGGTCACATGTGACTTTTCCATTCATAGAATCGTGGTTATATTTGCAACGATTCGTTTTGATCTTTATTCAAGAATCAATTTTGAAAGATGAGGTTGAAAACTGGCAAAAGCAAATTAAATTGGAAAATGTCTAAATGGGTTCGGGCCTCCGTGACATCATTTAGCATTAAATTCTACTTGAGACAGCAGAGACAACGATGCACTGGGCAAAAACACTGGAGTCACCTGCATTTCTCTACGACTCCATGCTATTAGCGACCGCAGCGGGAGAAGCTAGCAAGGCTGTGAATGAGGAAACACTGTGTTTCTACAGACTCACTGACCCTGACCCTGACCCTGACCCTAACCCTAACCCTGACCCTAACCCTTTGAAGACACTGAAATTCAACCATGATGCATTTTTATTATAGGATAGCACAGGCTCATTAATGCGTGCATGGTGCTTCTGTACACTCCTTCTCAAAGTAGACTCCCTATCACACTTTCATAGTTTGCTTTTGTTGTCTCCCTTCACTGTAAGATGTTCACTTCCATACACTGGCACACACTTCCATACACTGGCACACACTGGCATACACTTCCATACACTGGCATACACTTCCATACACTGGCATACACTGGCATACACTTCCATACACTTCCATACACTGGCATACACTTCCATACACTGGCATACATTTCCATACACTGGCATACACTTCCATAGACTTCCATAGACTTCCATACACTGGCATACACTTCCATACACTTCCATACACTGGCATACACTTCCATACACTGGCACTGGCTTACTTCCTCTTCTGGGTTGGGAAGCAAATCATGGTCTCGGCAGACAAAGTCAACAACATTTCATTCACTGTGCAAATGCATCCATCAGATCAATCAGGCATCAACGGCTATTGTGTAAACCCAGCCTTGTGTGTGTTTTTGTGCGTCTGTGAGGAAAGTATACACAATGGTAATATTACTGCAGATGGAAACCTGTGACTGTCGGAGCACAACCTCAATGTGTTGGATCAACAGTGTGTGCGTGGAGGGTTGTGTCAGTTATGCTTTACCAATAGAAAGTCAATGTCTATGTGTGTGTGTGTGTGTGCAGGTCCAGCTGGCAGTGGGTCAGTGGGTGTGTCCCCTCACCGGGTGTGTGTGTCAGGGGCCCAGACCGCCCTCTGACGGGCGCCTGGGGCCGAGGGCTCGCCATGCGATGTGCTGGTGAGCGCGTGCGTCGTGTGCCGCTTGCAGCGGTTCGCCAGGTACCTGGGCCGCAGGGAGGGGGGGGGAGGGGGAGGGGGTGAGACTGGGAAACAGAAAGCGCTGCTGATTGGCTCTCTGTCCTCCTCGCTTCACAGAGATGGGGGCGGGGAAAGTCGCCTCTTCCCACCTCTGCGAGAGGGCGTCACTGTTCTCGTCATCTCGGCCAATCAGAATACAGCAAATGGAAAACACACTGATGATTTACGCTTGCGTGGCGTTGCCGTTCTGTGGGTTAAGTGGCCGGCTCGGCAAGCGTCAGGGTTAGCAGAGTGTTGAGGTGGGAACGGGAGACGGTCGGGATGATTCGAGGCTTTGTGCGATGCAACAGAAGAGGAAGAAGCCGTGGGCCGACGTGTTAGCAGAGGCCTGAAGCTGGCAGATTACGCTTGAAGCTTCATCAGAAAGCACCGGCGTGACGGAGAGGCAGAGGAAAGACCGCAGCAGAGTGGCCACGCCTCCCGCGGGAGAAAGCAGAGCAGCCCAGAGGCCCGCGCTCCCAGCAACCCAGGCCACGAGCAGAGTCAACAGAAGCAGTGTGAGGAACCCGACCCGGGCCACCAGCAGAGTCAACAGAAGCAGTGTGGAGGAACCCGACCCGAGCCACCAGCAGAGTCAACAGAAGCAGTGTGAGGAACCCGACCCGGGCTCAGATGTCTGTCTCTGCCTTGGCAAGTTCTCATTGGCTCAGATTCAATGAGCCTTCCAGATTTTGTTCACAATGATTCAGAATGTACTGGGCGTGCATGTGCAGCCCGGCCCACTGAGTTCACATCCGGGTCATGTGACTGTTGGATCTGTTTCAACCATGCAAAGCCGAGGCAGCAGAGACGGCAGCGTGGTCCCAGGTTGCAGTTCCTCCAGGGTGTTCACGTCAGACAGCACCTCTGCCAAGGGAAGCCTTCACCCACTGCAGTCACTGTCTCTTACCTCTGCACTGCTTCCTGGTCCGGCTCACCGTCAGAACCTTCCTCGTCCACAGGAGCAACGGCAGGGATCGGATGCTGCGGAGGCAAACCACAGAGTCAACGCCTGGCAAGCAAAGACCAGCACAAGGAAACATGGTGAGGTCCTCACTGGGCTGGTGACCAGTGGCGAGGGCCCCCGGGGCCGCTTGAGGAGCTGAGCATGCAGTTGGATGTTGGCTCCACCGTCAGAAGCTCTGCGACCAAGTGGACCCATTCCATTCAGCAGCTGCAAGGTGGGCGGCTGCAGTAGCGACTGCTCCTGAGGAGCAAACACAAGACAACAACAATACACACACATCCACAGAGGAACCAGCACACACACACACACACACACACACACACACACACACACACACACACACACACACACACACACACACACACACACACACACACACACACACACACACACACACACACAAAGGTAACAGGGGAGCACTCTTCTGATCAGTGGATTCTTTGGGGGAACCTCCTACACCATCCTAGCAGACCAGGAAGACCAGGAAGACCAGGCCTGCTCCTTGCTTTGTGGCTGGAGACCATTCTGAATGCTGTGTATTATTGCCCCTCCTCCACAAGCTGCCATTGCCAACCATGGGAATTAGCTGGAGGGAGAAGGGAGGCTTGTGGCAGGACCAGCAGCAGGACCAGCAGCAGGACCAGCAGCAGGACCAGCAGCAGGACCAGCAGCAGCCCTGGCATGGCTGTGCATGTTGAGCTTCCTGAAGTTACTGCACGTTGCTAGAGGAGCCTCTGTCTTGAAGGCAGAGGAGCTCCGCTGGTTCTCTGCTTGGTTGGAACGACCACGCTGACGCTCACCTGCTGCTAGGAAGCAGTAAGAGGTCGGCTGACACTAAACCACGACGCTAAGACTCTCGGCTTTCCCAGGAACACGCAGGGATCCTCCAGGAAGAGCAGGACAAAGGGAGGAAGGAAGTCTGAGGTGTTCTGCTGAGGCTGCTGCCCCCTGCAGGCTCTGAGGTGTTCTGCTGAGGCTGCTGCCCCCTGCAGGCTCTGAGGTGTTCCGCTGAGGCTGCTGCCCCCTGCAGGCCAGCCCAGACCAGCGCTACAAAACGGACGGATGGGTAAACCAAACCAACCAAAGCAACGCACCTTGTATTCCAGCTGCTGAGTGGGCTGCAAGCTCTGTGCAGGCATCAGAGTGTGCATCTGAGCCATGGTGGGGGACAGGGGGGGGAAGGGAGGCTGAGGCACTGCACCACGGGGGAACCCAGGAGGCAGCTTCTGGAGGTCTTCTTGTGTCTCCGTCCTGGGAAAAGAGAAGAAACCAGGAGATTCATCAACACCCGACAGCCCACTGCCGACACTACAGTGCAGAACCAGCTGGGCCTGAAGCCTGCTCTGCTCAGCCCTGCTGGTCGCTCTGCAGTTCACCTCCTCCAACAGCAGGAGACAGTGCATCAACTGGGTGCCTTCACGGCCTCCTTGTGATCCAAACTGGTGTGATGGAATGGACTCAGCACCGCTTGAATGTTTTTAATCTACCGCTTGAAATAGACTTAGACTTAGACTTTACTGGGCCTGGGACCAAAGGTGTTTTAGTCGTTAGTCGGTCTGCAGATGTTTAACTTCTCCCAGCACTGTTTGGTTGTAAACCCGACCCGGTCAGTACCCTGCTCTGTGTTCAAGCCACATTGGTTTGGACCCCAGTGAGCAGGGACCACAATGCTAACGGCTGCTAACGGTTGATGACGTGATACAGGAACATCACTGGTTCCTACCAGTGATGGAGACCAGTGCATGCTTTACCTTTGGTCTGGTACTCCAACAGTGTGCCGCCTCATGGAAAGGTACCGAGCCATGGCCTCTGGCGAGGGTTCCTCACCTTCATCACTGTCCAGCGCCATGTTGCCGTCCGGCTACACAATAACACAATAACACAACATTCCGTCTTAAGCAGCGCACTTAAAAGTCAGTTACACACTCTTGACACACAAACACAGTTTGATGTGAGCATAAGCAATAAGCATTGAAGCTCAGAGAATTCATTTTTCTATTTAGCATTCTGAGACAATGTGTTACATTTCAAAGCTTCAAGTGGGCGCCACTCAATGTGAACTGAGGTCCACATCTTCAGGTTGGACTCATTCTAATTCTCAATAGAGTTCAATCAACGCAGCAGAGGTCGTTGGTCTGAAGTCTAGGTTTTAAAACAGCCTAAACATCTGGCTTGTAGACCAAAGCATCTCCAACATCAGCATCTCCAGCTGCTTGTTTTCAGTTAGTGTGTAAAATCACTTGGTCACTGCCAACTAAACCAGTTGATATTTCCCAGGCAGCTGCAGAGTGACACACTCACAGGCACCCGACTGCAGGCACCCGACTGCAGGCACCTGGGCAGAGGGATGAGGCCTCTCAACTCACCTCAACAATCTGGTTTTCTGGGTTGATGAGCTGAACATGAGGGACGGTCATGCTGATAGGGTTTCCCTGTGGATCCGTCTGCTGGGCACAAACACATGCACAGGTCACCACAGGACTGCAGCAGTTTACACACTATTCTATATATACTACACTAGATATAAATCTATTCTTTCACTTGACTCCAGTGTGTGTGGTGGTGTCGTGCGGAGCTGCGTGAGTGCACTGAGGAGCTGACCTGCACAGTGTTGAGAGGATACGTGATGGGCCGCGGCGTGGGCAGGATGACAGGTAAGGTCTTGTGTTTCTTCAGACGGTCGGCCAGCAGACTGTAGATGGCGCTGTAGTGATCGTAAGCATCTGTTTGTAAAGACTGCGGGGGAACGAGCAGACGCTGGATTAGCACCCATGCTAACGCTGACGACAACATCTTCAGTGAATGCAGCCATCGTCACTCTGGATGAGACGGAGGCCTCGTTCCTGGGCTCACAGCATCAGAACTGTTCATGCAATTACACATGGAAGAATAAATATTGACAAAGAATAACAAGAAGAAGTTTGTGAGCGCGTGCAACATTTCAGATGTTGCCACAAGATGTTGAGCAACAATGACTTCACTGTTTGGCTGTGAACGTTCATCACGAGCAGGGACGCCAACATTGAGCTTCTAATTTATTCTAGTTTTAATTTCAAGTTGTAAAATGTATAAAGTCCACTGTTGAAATGAGAAGTGTGAAAGAACAATAGACAGTAAATATTTCATTCTCTGTTCCCACCTGAAGGGTGCGCTCTCGGTCCAGGCCCATTGCCGACATTGCAATCAGCACCTGGTCGATGATGAGGTCCGACTCTCGCTCCGTCTTCACCTGCTCACACTCGGCGATGAGCTTCACAGAGACACAAGCACTGAATGTTACAACACAGCCACACAGTGTTTGCACTGCACTCCCAGTGCACTCCCGCTGCACTCCCACTGCACTTCCACTGCAGTTCCGCTGCACTCCCACTGCAGTTCCACTGCACTCCCGCTGCACTCCCGCTGCACTTCCACTGCACTTCCACTGCACTTCCACTGCACTTCCACTGCACTCCCACTGCACTTCCACTGCACTCCCACTGCTGCTTCACTCTGACAGCTCACCCTGTCAAACTCAGGGTCGGCCTCTCCACCCGTCATCCACTTGTTCTTGCAGATCTGCTCCATGGTCAGGCGTCTGCTGGGCTCCAGCACCAACATGTGTCTGATCAGGTACTCACAATCTGCAGGGGAGCGACGACAACAGTCACACAATCACGCACAGCTTTGCCAGGAGGGTTAAACTGTGGCCGCTGAGAGGAAACAGTGCAATAAAAAGACATTCAGAAAAGTCAGAAAAGTCAACATGTATGTTGTTTGTTGACACGTGTGTTTGCTTTCCAACCACTGTGCGGAACGACGACGGTCAGCGGCGTTCCCACCTGTGGACATGAAGAACGGGATGCGGAATTTGCCGCTAAGCACTCGAGCCCTCAAATTCTGTAGCGTGCTGCCGTCGAAGGGGAGGGCGCCGCACACCAGCACGTAGAGAACCACACCCAGACTCTGCAGGGAGACACAGCAGGAGTTCGCATAGTAGCAGTTATTATTATCATCATCATCATCATCAATATTATCATCATCATCATCATCATCAATATTATCATCATCATCATTATTATTGTTATTATTATTGTTATTATTATTGTTGTTATCATTATTATTATCATCTCCATGATGTGCAGGAGGACCTCAATCATTGAGTCCACTCAGTGAAACACTCACTTTCTCCTCTGTTTGAATCACTTTGCTTCCTTCACTGTTGTGTCTACATTATTTCATGTTGAACTGCATCACTGCAGCGAGGAAGCACTGCACTGCCAAAACTGCACATCAGAAAGTCAGTCCATCAAAACACAGCTATTCAGCTGTGGCCACGCCTTCGTGTTCACTGACACTCAAGGCTGCCGCTGATGGGAAAACTCAGAGTGATGCTCGGAGGCTGGCCAATAAAAACCCTCCTGACATCAAAGCACTCGGACCATTTGGACCATTTGATTGGCCAATAGTGATTGATTGATCATAATGATTGATTGATCATAATGATTGATGAGCCACATTCCAATATTGAGCAAACTGGATTGAGCAACACAGTGATGAGATTGTTGAACATGTGCAGCTGGTTGGGGTCAGGGTCAGGATCGGGGTCAGGGTCAGGGTCGGGGTTAGGATCAGGGTCAGGGTCAGGGTCAGGGTCAGGGTCGGGGTCAGGGCCTGGCTGAGCCAATATTAGATCGATTGATAGACGACCTATTAATGATTAATGATTAATCACATCAATACTCAGGTGTGGTTTTATCATCCACGATGTGAAGAGCTGCTGTGAGTGCGCCACCATCAGGCGGCCTGCAGCAGCAGGATCCACTCACCCAGACGTCCACCTTGGGTCCATCGTACTCCTTCCCTTCAAAGAGTTCTGGAGCAGCGTAGGGGGGACTTCCACACCAGGTCTTCAGCAGCTGGCCTCGTGAGAACATGTTGCTGAAGCCAAAGTCTGAGTCAAAGCACCCACGGTTACTGCCTGCGCTTTGGCCCCGCCCACCTTCAAAAACACACAGGGCGAACGTGGTGGCACACACCTGCAATCTTGATGTTGAGGTTGTGGTCCAGCAGCAGGTTCTCGGCCTTCAGGTCTCTGTGCACGATGCTGCGGCAGTGGCAGAAGTGAACCGCAGCCACGATCTGCTTGAACTTCTTCCTGGCGTCCTTCTCAGCCATGCGACCGTGGGCCACCAGGTGGTCTGCAAGGACAAGGACAAGGACAAGCACACACACACACACGCACACGCACGCGCACGCACACACACACACACACACACACACGCGCACACACACGCGCACGCACACACAGGATAAAAGATGCTGTCAGGTTTGATCTTTTTTGAAAAAGCAAGGAGATGGAAAATGAAGAATATTCCAATTCAATCGGTAAAAATTAACTCTTTGAAATTAGCTCTTTAAAATTAGCCTTTAAACTTAGCTCCATGCTAAGGAGTGAACACTGTCAATGCTAATTGAGCAGCGTGACGCCGCCACTGCGTTGGTGCTTTACCAAATATCTCTCCGCCACTGGCGTACTCTGTCACCAGGTAGATCATCCTCTCCGTCTCCATCACCTGGAATTACACAACAGCTTCAGTCAGGACGCAGTGGGAAAACCTTCATCACTGCACTGCACTCCTGCTGCTGAGGAGTTGCTGCGTATGAACTGCAAGTCTGGAAGAGGCCAACACGCTGGCTTGGTCCAACGTCTCTGCAACCTTCCCAGTGGTCCCCAGGGGGTTTTATTGTGCTTTGGAGGCCTTCTAGGGGGCGCTGTAGTGCACAATCTGGCAATTCTTTCCTTTCACTGATGGAATTCTTCACCAGTTCTGGCGAGCGTGGGGAGTTTTCAGAGATGCTCTCGGCCTCACACAGCTTCAACAGCACCATCAGTAAGACCGCAAAAGCCTCATTTAACATGTTTAGCATGTTTACTAGCTGTTGCAAAACCCCATCTGAAGCGCAGGGGGCAGTAGCGCTCCCACTCTCTTTCATAATGGCCTTGAGAGAGAGTGAGAGAGAGACAGAGAGAGAGAGAGAGGCTGAGGGAGAGACAGAGAGAGAGAGAGTGAGGGAGAGAGAGAGGGAGAGAGAGACAGAGAGAGAGAGGGTGAGGGAGAGACAGAGAGAGAGAGTGAGGGAGAGAGAGAGAGTGAGGGAGAGAGAGAGAGAGTGAGAGACAGAGAGAGAGGGTGAGGGAGAGAGAGAGGGTGAGGGAGAGACAGAGAGAGAGAGAGGGTGAGGGAGAGACAGAGAGAGAGAGAGTGAGGGAGAGAGAGAGGGTGAGGGAGAGAGAGAGAGTGAGGGAGAGAGAGACAGAGAGAGAGAGAGAGGGTGAGGGAGAGACAGAGAGAGAGAGTGAGGGAGAGAGAGACAGAGAGAGAGAGAGAGGGTGAGGGAGAGACAGAGGGAGAGAGAGAGAGAGAGTGAGAGAGAGACAGAGAGAGAGAGGGGGAGAGAGAGAGAGAGGGAGAGAGAGAGCGAGAGGGAGAGAGAGGTACAGAGAGAGACCAGCAGGTGGAGGTGTGACCAGGTACCTGGTAGAGGCGAATGATGTGTGGATGCTTCAGCAGCTTCATGATTTGCACCTCTCTGAAGATCTTCTTCAGGTTCTCATCGTCCAGCTGAGTCTTATCCACTATCTTTATCGCCACCTAGAGGGAGAAGGAAGAAGAGCGCCAATGAAAACCAGTGCCAGCATTCACGACACCAGGACTTCCCTTTGTCAATGAACTCTTTGCTGAAGACGACAACGCTCTTCCAGATCACAACAGGTCCAGTTGGCCCAACTGAACCTTCTAGAACCCTACAGAGACCCACAGCAGCAGCACCATCTTCTGTTTTCACACAGTGCAGACATTCCCAGTAAGGGTTTGTGAAGGAGCCTTAATGAGTCTGAAAACCTTCGTAACCTTCGTAACTTCTCCACGCTTCACTGTTGTAGCCCAGAACTTCAATGTGACAATGATGCACAATGTTTTTAGCTTTATGAAAAAATCTGAGATGAAACCCCCTTAAAATTTTGCTATGAGGCTTTCAGGGGCTCTCATGGGTCCAGCAGCTCCAGGATGGAAGTGCTGGAGCGGTGCTTGCAGTAATTTCAACGATAACTTCTGCAATTCCAGAATTTTAAATATTGTGCTGATTGTTTTGATCCAGTCAGTCAAAATAATGTATATATACACCAGGAAGAGAAAAAGTACTTCTCCACATATATACACCTCTTTGGTAGTTTGCTCAAATGACGATAACACTGTGTACTGTTGTACCATGTTTCCCCAACATGTAAAGTAATTACCCTCATGAATGTTGAAGTAACAAACGTTTCCCAGCAGCAGCAGCAGTAGTAGTAGTAGTAGTAGTAGCAGTAGTAGCAGCAGCAGCAGTAGCAGCAGTAGTAGTAGCAGTGGCAGTAGTAGTAGTAGCAGTAGTAGTAGTAGCAGCAGCAGCAGTAGTAGTAGTAGCAGTAGTAGTAGTAGTAGTAGCAGCAGTAGTGGTAGTAGCAGTAGTAGTAGCAGTAGTAGTAGTAGTAGCAGTAGTAGTCGTAGTAGCAGTAGTAGTAGTAGCAGTAGTAGTAGCAGTAGTAGTAGCAGTAGTAGCAGTAGCGGTAGTAGTGGTAGTAGCAGTAGTAGCAGTAGTAGTAGTAGTAGTCGTAGCAGTAGTAGTAGCAGTAGTAGCAGTAGCAGCAGTAGTAGTAGTAGTAGCAGTAGTTGTAGTAGCAGCAGTAGTAGCAGTAGCAGTAGTAGCAGCAGTAGTAGCAGCAGTAGCAGCAGTAGCAGTAGTAGTAGTAGTAGTAGCAGTAGCAGTAGCAGTAGTAGTAGCAGTAGTAGCAGCAGTAGTAGTAGCAGTAGCAGTAGTAGCAGTAGTAGTAGTTGCAGTAGTAGCAGTAGCAGTAGTAGTAGCAGCAGTAGTAGCAGTAGTAGTAGCAGCAGTAGCAGCAGCAGTAGTAGTAGCAGCAGTAGCAGCAGTAGTAGCAGTAGCAGTAGCAGTAGCAGCAGTAGTAGCAGCAGTAGTAGGCCGTACACATTAGTGTCTGGAAGACACAACCACTTTGAGTACCTCCTGTCATTGTAGAGGTCAAAGGTCACTCTTTAATCCAGTGATTCTTAATAAATGTAGTATAGAAATATTGATGCAAGTTTTTCTTTTCCTGGTGTGTGTACACATTACTTTGACTGACTTTGTAAACCAAATGTATAAATACAACGACAACAATCGTGTTGTTACTCAACTCCAGTTTTCTCGCTAGGTTTTCAGGGAAGCCTCTGAATATCTCGCTCTGTGTGTCAGAGACAACGCAGTGTTGTCATGTTGTCCACTAGAACTGAAAAATGTTGACCGCTTCAGAGTCGGAGCACAATTTGGCAGAGTGTGCGAGCCAGTGCCAATCAATGGGGTTGACCCTAACCCTAACCCTGACCCTAACCCTGACCACTGACAGGGAGCTCCTCACATCACTGCTCACACTCAGATGGACCAGATCCGCTGTGCACCTGAGGTGGACCAGAGCTGCTGTACATTTGGAGCTGCATCTTTGATTCCTCAGCAGGCTCTGACTGGCTTTGACTCCTCCTCCTCGAGGAGATCAGGCCTGGTGGAAATGGGCCAAGACACAACTACAGATCTACCAGAACATACAGAGGACCCCAACACACAAAGTGAGCCAGACTCAAGCAGCCGCTGAGTCCCAGTGTCACCACTGATCACAACACTCACATCACAACACTTCAGTTCTCCCCTCATGGTGTCACGATGATGTCATGATGATGTCATGAATCCAGTGCGTCCTGAACTCTGAGCCTGGCTGGACTTCAACTCCCTCCAGTCACCAAGAAAACAGAACCACTTTCTGTTTAAAACTCTTCATGACAAAAATCAAAGTTCAGATACGTCGACAAAGACACAGACACACAACTGATACAAAACTGTTGAAGCACGAGGACATTTTAGATGTCATGAGAGATTTAGGAAATATGAAGTACTGTTGTTGTACACAACGTAATTATACAGCGGTGTGTGTGTGCGTGTGTGTGTGTGTGTGTGTGTGTGTGTGTGTGTGTGTGTGTGTGTGTGTTTCTGCCAACACTTTTTCACGTCAAACAGCGGCCACGCGAAGAACGAAGGTAAAAGCAGAGCGTGACTCTGCTCCTGGAGGCTTCACCCTGCGTGACGACTGATGACTCTGACGGAACCCTCGGCCTCCACAATAATGGGCCTCGACAATCAGCAACACACAAAGATATCAGCATCTCTTCTCACTGCTAATTAGCCACCAGGCTAAAGCTAGCCGCTCCGTTCGGAACATGTCGGCTCTCTCCGGAGTCGACACGGAACCGTCGAAGTGCAGCCACCGCAACAACCTCCCGCCTCGATCAGCACAACACACACAATCAACACGCGCTGTGTTGCTGTTATCGCAGTCAAAATGGGTTTTACGTTAGCGGGTGACGCGCGCTCGCGCGGGCACGGGCGAGAGCCGTCGGTGTCAGCGGAGCGGAGTGTCCGCTGTCTGCGGGGCCATGAAGGCCTCACACGTCAATCCGAGTCCGCGGCTGGCGGTGAGACCCCCTCCGGCCGCGGAGCGGTGACACCCGGCCGCCCGGGATGTCCGCGGCCCTCACCTTGGCTTTGGTGATGATGTGCGTGGCCAGCTTGACCACCGCGAAGTTGCCCTTGCCGATGGTCCGCTCGATCTCGTAGTGGCCCACCCGGGCAGCGGGGGGCCTGTTGCCGCCGCCGCCGGCCGCCGCGCCGGCCCCGGGCCCGGGGTTGGACATGCAGGCGGGGGCCGCGCTGCCGCCGCCGCTGCCGCGACCCGGGTGGCTGATCCCGGGGCCGGAGGAGGAGGGCGGCTGGGCCCGGTGGCTGTGGGAGCCCAAGGTTGTGTGTGCCGCCCGGGCAGGGTGTGTGATCCCGGCCGCAGTGCTGGAAGCAGCGGCGCCTCCGCTCGACACGGCCGCCATTTTCTCGCCTCTCTGCGGGAACAACAAGCAGCAGCCTGGCGCAGCTCGCAGCGCAGCACCGAGCGCCGAGCAGCGGTGGGCGGTTCACAACGAGCCGGTTCACTAGAGCCGGCTCTTTGGAGTGAACCTAGAGAGCCGGCTCCCGAGTGGAAGCGGGAAATGGGTCGATGATCAACATCCGTTCATTGTCGGAGTCGAAAGAGAATCTGAACAAAAAAAACTATTACATTAGAAACCCAACAAAACGAATAATAAATACCTTAATACCACACACACACACACACACACACACACACACACACACACACACACACACAGATGGATGAACTGATTTTGTCCCCCTTCTTTTTTAGTTGAATGCTGCCTTTTGTTTTGTTTTTTTGCAAATGTTTTTTTTTTTAATCTTGTGATGTTTTGTTTTGTTTTTCGTTCACTTGTCCATAATTATGGTGGATGTTTGTTCTGGTATTTTATTCCGTATATATTGTTTTTATTTTTACAGCACTGTGTTCCGTGTTGAGTGTATGAATAATACACATTTAATATTGTTGATATCATGAACATTGTTTATTCATTCAAGTAACAAAAAATCTAAGGAGCCGCTTGGGAGCCAAAAGAGCCACCGACTTTTTTTTTTTTTTTTTTCGTGAGTTGAGTCAAAAGAAGCGGTTCACTGAAAAGAGCCATAACTCCCATCACCACGGCGGACAGACACGCCCCCCAGCAGCGTCATGTTGTTTTACGTAAAGGCCGCTGTCTTCCGCAGCGCCCTCGCCAGGCGGGTCGCCTTGGCAACGATCGGCGTAACAAATGACTTCACCCCCAGAAACGTCTTAGCGTTGCCATGACAACAGAGAGGCGCGCGTTGTCACCGTGGCTCTTATGATTCAGTGGTTCCTTCCTCGCAACCTGCTGCCTGCGCCAACCCACTCCGCTCCACCGCGGTGTCGGAGAAAGACCTTCACTTGTGTTTTATTGTCTTGCTGTTTTTCCCATGGTGGATTTATTTCTGTCACAAACAGACTTTCATACGTTTTATATCAATGGCTGACTTGACTGTGAATCGCTAATTTTTTGTTTTTCATTTTGTAAATGTTTAAGAGGCCTGTTTATTCATTTAATGTCCTGGGTGGAGGTGCCGCTATAGGCCATCAATGACTCAATGAATCAATGAACACACCTCATGTCACCGTCAATATGACACCGTGGCTGAAGATTCCATAGACAATCACACCTTCATATGGGGGACCTCATGGAGCAGCACTGAGCTCCCAGGATGGGTTCTCTCTGGCCTGTATGATGGGAACCTTCTCCACTTTGCCTCTAAAGTGCTTGGGAGGACGCAGCAGAAGATGAGCCTGGTGATGGAGCTGACAGGGTCTTCTGTCAGGCCTGTGAGGGAGGCACACATCAGAACAGTAACTGAGGGGAGATGGTAGGTGGTGGAAGAGGTTAGAAGGTAATCAGCTGGCTATGAAATGAGGAAGTGGTGGGCACGGCCCAGACGCGATGGGGGGGACCCACCTGTTCTGTGGTCTATAAACTGGGGAGAAAGGACTTGCTGGTTTCAGAAGTCACCAGAACGGAACAGGAAGTGACAGGGTGCAAACACTCTGCTGGTCAGATATCTGGAAGCTTCCGTGTGTACAAGTAAGTTTCCTCATGAGACCTTCAAACAGCCTCCTTGCTCCTGACAACTTCCACTGGTGGCTCCACAATGAACCAATCAGCACTCTCTTTCAGACATACTGGATATGGTGCTGTGGTCTTCAGATGGAAACATTTCCGCTCCTAGTGGAACTGACGGTGCCTTGGAGGAGGAGCTTGAGGCTGCCCATGAGAAAAAGCAACACACATCAAGTTAATGTAATTCAGAAAACTCCTCAAGTCAGCTGGAGGAAATGTGTGCGCTTTCCGCAATACCACACCTAACCCTAACCCTAACCCAATACCACACCTAACCCTAACCCTAACCCAACACCACACCTAACCCTAACCCTAACTTGATGACATGGTTTGAAGATGACGGTATTGTTGCTCCTGTCACTGGGATGAAGAGCTTAAAGAAGCGTCCATCAAAGCTGAAGCAGAATCATTTATATGGATGAACAAACACTGATCCGCTGCTCTTATTGCCAATATTGGTGTCCCAGTCATTTCAATGGAGCTTCTCACCGGGTTACTTCAAGTACATGCTGTTAGTACACACTGTCAGTACACGCTGTTAGTACACACTGTTAGTACACACTGTCAGTGCACACTGTTAGTACACACTGTCAGTACACACCGTCAGTACATTTTATGAAGAAAAACTGTGTTACTTGAAAATGTAGTTAAACGGTGTAATTATATTTTTGTTTTCAAATTTTAAAGAAATGTTGTTTCATTACAGACAAAATAGACAAGGGGAAAAATATTTCATCTAAATACATTCATTCATTTTCCATACCCGCTTAGTCCCGAGCTCAGGGTCCCGGGGGCGAAGGCAGGGGACACCCTAGGACAGCTGGGGGTCTGATGGAGCCTCCCAGCTGTCCTAGGGCGAAGGCAGGGGACACCCTGGACAAGTTGCCAGTTCATCGCAGGGCCTTCATCTAAATATCTGTTTGATGAATGAAAATGTTTCACGTGAATGTTCATACATGTCAGTGTAATCCTTTCCTACGGACTTATTTCCTCAAATTGGAAATGTTTTTACGTCGACGAAGCTAAATAGTGTCTCATTTTAATGTTAATCACTGCAGCAAGCTAACACATCGGCGTCCGCCGGGAGGAGGAAATGACGTAACGAAGTAGGCGGAAGCAGAAGAAGAAGAAGAAGAAGCAGAAGAAGAAGAAGAAGCTAACGTAAATAAACATCTTTACTCGTTGAATTTGCCTTGAATGGAAGGTAGACGTGCGCGGCGATTTTCATTCTGTCTTTCAGCTCATCGACTGGAGTTAGCGGATTAGCATTCTGCGCTGCAGTTAGCAGCAGTCAGTCACAATGAAATGCAACATTTCACAAAACTGACGCTGCGCGTGTCCCGTTAGCCAAGACTGTATGCTCTTCTCTCCTCTTCTTCTTCATACCAGATAGAAACACTGGCTGGTCCGTGACACAGTGCAGTGCAGCGCAGGCTTTAATTATTGAGATGTTGTAAAGTTGTGTTTTCCGGAAGTATTGAAAGCAGTGAATGTTCATCCATCCGGTGCTACTTCATGAGTGCTAAACGTTCGCTTTTCCCGCATACTTTGTTTTAGTGTTTGAAGTCATTCATTTCCTGTTTCTTTTTTTATTTAGTGTCTCTGAATTACCGAGATACTTCAAGGCCCAAAAAACTGAAAATTCATATTTATTTTTTTTAAAGCCAGAAGTACAGAGAAAAACTGCTCTGTATAAATTCTGAAAAACACGTTTGGTCCACGAGGAAAGGAGTGAAGATGTGAGGGTTCGGGTTATGTGAGGTTTTTTGATCAGCAGAAGCTGAGAGGTGTGGCTCCATCTTCTGGTCCTCAGGTGCAGCTGCTGAAGATGTCTGGAGGCCCAGCAGTGCGAGTCAGCATCGAGTCCACCTGCGAGAAGCAGGTGCAGGAAGTGGCTCTGGACGGGACGGAGACTTATGTCCCTCCGCTGTCCATGTCCCAGAACCTGGCCAAGCTGGCCCAACGGATCGACTTCAGCCAAGGTTCTGACTCGGAGGAGAACGACACCGAGGCAGAACCCAGGGAGCGAGACTGGACCAAGCCGGAGCTGGAGGACGACGAGGGTGAGAGGAAGAACAGCGGTCAGAATCAGACCAATCGGAGGTCTTTATTGAGCCCACATTGGGGACGTTTGCACAGTTAGAGCAGCGTGTGCAGTGTAAAGAGAATAATTCAAATGAAATACAATATGTATACAAATTATTAAATATTAAAATAAGTGCTTTATGGGATTATGTAGCTGCAGTAGAGGTCATATTTAGTCCAAGCTGGAGTTTTATACTTTAATCACAACTGCTTTGAGTCAGTGAGTCACTTTCTGCTTCTTGTGTCTCTGCTGAAACTCCACAGTTTCTCCTGTCACACTTCAACGTGTTGTTGTATAATATTTTGACTAAAATGAAATACAGAAGATGAAGTGCTTTCATCTTTGAAACAGGAAATTCCTGCCCACTGAGCAGCTTTTCTCTGATTGGTTGGCTTCTCTTTTCATGTGTAAAGCACTTTAAGGTTCCTCTGGATGTTGCACAGTACTCGATTGATTGATTGATTGATTGATTGATTGATTGATTGATTGAAATGGTTGCTTGCATCATTAGTTGATTAAATTGAAGAAACATTTTCAGCAGCAGTTTAAAGTAAAGCTTGTTGATGGCGGTGAGATCCTGGGGCTGTAAAGTAAAGCATAAAGATATAAAATAGTATATATAAAGCATGATGGATGGATGGATGGATGGATGGATGGATGGATGGATGGATGGCTGGGTGGATGGATGGATGGATGAAGAAGTGAAGGAAGGTGGATGTTCTTGTGCTCTCGCAGGAACAGTCAAGTTCCAGCCGTCTCTGTGGCCCTGGGACTCGGTGAGGAACAACCTGCGCAGCGCCCTGACGGAGATGTGCGTCCTGCACGACGTCCTCAGTGTGGTGAAGGAGAAGAAGTACATGGCCTTGGACCCGGTGTCCCAGGACCCAGCAGCCAGCAAGGTGCACTGACTTCACTGGTGAGCCCTGCTTCTGGAAGAAGCCGCTGGCTCAGGACTTTGTCCCTGTGTTGCTCAGAGCCCTCAGGTGTTCCAGCTCATCAGTAAGAAGAAGTCTCTGGCCACAGCAGCTCAGCTGCTCCTCAAGGGAGCGGAGAAGCTCAGCAAGTCAGTGGCTGAGAACTTGGAGAACCGGAGGCAGCGGGACTTCAACTCCGAGTTGCTGCGACTGCGCTCGCAATGGAAACTACGAAAAGTGGGCGACAAGATTCTGGGCGATCTGAGCTACAGAAGTGCAGGTGATGGAGTCCAGGAGCAGAACCTCAGAACCTTCTGCTTTCTTCTACACATTGTGGTGTCAGTTTATGTCTGCAGCCCCAGATCATAACTTCTTCTTCTTCTTCTTCTTCTTCTTCTTCTTCTTCTTCTTCTTCTTCTTCTTCTTCTTCTCTGGCCTTTCACTCCTTCAGGTTCACTCTTTCCTCACCACGGAACGTTCGAGGTGATCAAGAACACGGACATTGATTTGGAGAAGAAGCTCCCGGAGGACTACTGCCCTCTGGACGTGCACATCCCCAGTGACCTGGAAGGATCTGCTTACATCAAGGTGAGGGGGCGCTGCTGCCTCTTCATGAAGCTCACTGAGTCTGTTCTGATGCTACAACCACCGAGCAGCAGTGACACTCTGAAACCTGCTGTTCTGCTTGCAGGTCTCCATCCAGAAACAGGCTCCTGATATTGGCGACCTGGGAACCATGCACTTCTTCAGAAGGCCACCAAAAACCAGAGCAGGTCGGCTGCTGTCTGCCTGCCTGCCTGCCTGCCTGCCTGCCTGCCTGCCTGCCTGCCTGTCTGTCTGTCTGTCTGTCTGTCTGTCTGTCTGCCTGCCTGCCTGCCTGCCTGCCTGCCTGCCTGCCTGTCTGTCTGTCCGAAACAGTGAAGCTCTTCAACATTCTCCTTACTTTGCATCTTTAAAAGAAGCATAGCAGCCCTCCTGCTGGGTGTGATCAGGATCGGCTCTCACTGAGGCTTCTCCTGGTTTTTCTCACCTTTGCTTCTTGGTTGTGGTCCTCAGTGTTGACGGCTGTTGTCTTGTTGCCTCCCAGGTACGCAGGCCTGGCACGTCAAGCTGGAGGCGGCTCAGAATGTTCTGCTCTGTAAGGAGATCTTTGCTCAGCTGTCCAGGGAAGCGGTGCAGATCAAGTCTCAGATCCCTCACATCGTGGTGAAGAACATGATCATCTCACAGCCGTTTCCAGGTGACCTCAGCCACACTTTGCACTCACAGTGGGATCTCCCCTCACCGGCACGCAGCTGCTCTTCATAGATCCTGTGTGTTTCCAAAGCTGGCTCAGATCCCTGATCCCGGTACCGTTCCTAAACCGAGCCGGTCCAGACCGGGACCCCCTGTCCTGCTCCAGAATGGTGATGCTGGTTCCTCCCGCTGTGTCTCCAGGGTTGCAGCTCTCCATCTCACTGTGCCACTCCAGCGCAGAGCGGAAGAACCAGCGAGCGTCCTCGGAGAAAGCCAAGCCGGACGACCACCTGTATGTGCTGGAACACAACCTGCATCAGATGATCAGAGAGGTAAAGATCTCAGTGTCTTCAGTGTCATCGCACCGCCTCGCCACCAGGGGTTCACTCAACCACCGAGCACAGCTGTCCATGTCTGCCTCCAGCTTTAGAAACGTTCACGTCACATCAGGAGACAGCAGTGGTTCCCAGTGATGAGACCGTGGTGCTCCACCATTGTCCAATCACAGCCACCGTAGTTTCAAAATCCTCCCCAGAATCACTTTGCTTCGTATCACATCTGCTTTTATTGAACCCTAGCACAAACATATCATAGATAGTTAAATATTGTCAGAATGGACCTACAATGCACAAGAACCTCCACATCTGTCTGTCTGTCTGTCTGTCTGTCCGTCTGTCCAAAGTGACTTCGCTACATTGTTAACATCAAACTCCAACTGTTGTGTGTGTGTGTGCTCTCAAACAAGCTGATTAACCACAAAACACACTAAAAGCGTCTGATTTATGGATATTGAGTATTTCACTCACTGGCTCACTGACTCACCCACTCACTGACTCACTGACTCACTGACTCACCCACTCACTGACTCACCCACTCACTGACTCACTCAGATATACAGGTGCACACAACAATACCAACGTGATGAGAAGCAAGTTGTGTCTTGGTTTCAGTTCCACAAGCAGCAGCTGAGCTCGGTGGTGATGCCTCATCCCGCCAGCGCCCCCTTTGGCCACAAACGGCAGCGGCTGGCGGGGCCGCTGGCCTTCAGCAAAGCGGAGATCTCCAGCCTGCAGCAGAGTGAAGGTCTGCTGGAGAAGATCATCCGCCAGGCCAAGCACATCTTCCTGCGCAGCAGGTCAGTCCAGCTGGACCCCCCAGCAGCACCTGCTCCGGTTCTGAAGGCCCAGACCCAGAGGACGTTTATTAACACACGTAGATGCAATGCACTGCTATCAATATTGATATTATTATTCTAGTCCTGTCGTGGACTAGAATCCCTTCTTTGAAGCTCTAAACTTTCCCCAACACTCAGCAGACTTGTCAAGGATGAACGAGTGCGTGAAGATTCCATCACATAAGAAATGAAGTGTAGCTGCTCCACAGCGCCACCTACAGGCAAAAAACACTTCTGACTACTAGAACCATTCTAGTGGCCACTAGGAAGGTCGTAGATGCACTGGACACTTGTGTTGGTCTCATCAAGACCTACCTGTCATATACTGCGACCTCTGACCTTGTGAGGGGTTCTCCCTGCTTCCTGGGCCAGCAGTGGGTGATGTCATCAAACTGTGTGCTGTCAAAGCTCCGTTATATTGTGGAGGTGTGATTGTGTGTTGCCCCCTGGTGGTGTGCTGCAGGACTGCGAGGACCATCGACAGTCTGGCCAGCCGCATCGAGGACCCTCAGATTCAGGCCCACTGGTCCAACATCAACGACGTGTACGAGTCCAGCGTCAAGGTGCTCATCACCTCCCAGGGCTACGAGCAGATCTGCAAGTGAGTGGACAGAGGACCAATCACAGGCCTCGGACCTCCAAGCCTATCCAGCCTCAGCCAATGAGTTTGCAGAGTCCCGATGGAGCAAACGTCTCAACTTCTGCTGCTGTGATTGGCCGATGGTATCCAAGCATTGAGGGCCATTCTGTTCAATGGACGACTCGTGTCCAGGTGTCGTAGATTAAAAACAATACTAACAATAACAATATGATAAAGTAGCTGTGACACAACCGAGCCTATCTTAGGAAATCTACTGCAGACTTTGAGGTCTTTGTGGGCGAGAGACCTTCATATTTTTCACATTGTGAATTATTAGCATGTTATCAATCTGAATGAGCTTCGAATCATTTCAATGTCCAATAGTGAGGAGGTGTCTTATATTATTATTACATCATCATCATCATCATCATCATCATCATCATCATCTTCTTCTTCTTCTTCTTCTTCATCATCATCATCTCTCCTTTTTCAAGTTTATTTGGATGTGTAAATAATTTGTCTACGTATTTTTATATAACTGCAAATTCTGGTTCTGTTTCTGGTTTGGCAGCGTGATGTCAGCTGATCATTATCAACCCTCTGCTTGTCAGGTCCATCCAGCTGCAGCTCAACATCGGAGTGGAGCACATCAGGGTGGTGCACAGGGACGGCCGAGTGGTTCTGCTGTCGCACCAGGAGCAGGAGCTGCAGGACTTCCTGCTGTCCCAGGTCACACACACACACACACACACACACACACACACACACACACACACACACACACACACACACACACACACACAGTCTGGGGCTGCAGCTGTCTATGTGGTGTTGTGCAGATGTCGCAGCACCAGGTGCATGCGGTGCAGCAGCTGGCCAAGGTGATGGGCTGGCAGGTCCTCAGCTTCAGTAACCAGGTGGGCCTGGGACCAGTGGAGAGCATTGGCAACGCCTCGGCCGTCACCGTGGCGTCCCCTAGTGGAGAGCACGCCATCACCGGTGAGTGGCCAACAGCCACACACACACACACACACACACACACACACAGGCACTGCTCATCTACACCAGGGGTTGAGCACCCACACCAGTACTGGTACTGATACTGGACTTGAGTACCACGACACCAGTACCAGTTGTACATGTGTGTGTGTGTGTGTGTGTGTGTGTTTCTGATGGGTCAGTTCGTAACGGGCCGGAGAGCGGCTGCAGGGTGTCGGTGCAGTTCCCCCGCAGCCACAGCAAGGAGGCGCTGAAGAGCGACGTGGTGCAGGAGGCCAAGTGGACCCAGCTGAGGGGTCCGAGCCGCGAGGTGGACTGGAGCCGCATGGAGGGACGCAACTTCGTCTACAGGATGGAGCTGCTGATGGCCGCGCTCACTTCCTTTTGCTGAGGGCAGCGGCGACGCTCACTTCCTGTTCACTTCCTGTTCACTTCCTGCTGCTGAGACTACTTTTCAGGCCTTCAGAGGGAAATCCTGGAGCTTCACTTTGTGCCGCTGCTTCTGATTCACTCAACACTTTGATAGAAATAAAACACATAGAGTTGCCAGACTGCAGTCTGTTGGTGGCAGAAGCACAGCAGATCCTTTAACAGCACATTTTATTTCTCTCTCTTCTTTTGTTTCATTCTACAATGTTGTGGAAAGTCTCACGACTCACTGGAAAGACTCGAGAGATCCACCTGGTTGAATTGTTCCAGATGGAGAACCTGCAACAGTCACATGGTGACGCAACGTGACGATCAACCTGCAGCAACTTCCTCTTTCAACAAGACAGGAATGAAAACATTCAGCAGCATAACAATAATAATAATAATAATAATAATTATTATTATTATTATTGTTGTTGTTATTACTATTATAATAATAAACGTCTTTGGAAAATTCTTTGACTTTATTATCACGTCTTTTTTTTTTCAATCCAGGTTCATCAGCAAGGAGCAGTTATTGCATAGAAAAGTAAAAAAACAAGACAATCTGATGTGTTTCTGTTGTATTGGTCAAGGTCAGGGTCAGGGTGATGGAGGTCAGGGTCAGACTCAGGGTGATGGAGGTCAGGGTCAGACTCAGGGTGATGGAGGTCAGGGTCAGGGTGATGGAGGTCAGGGTCAGACTCAGGGTGATGGAGGTCAGGGTCAGACTCAGGGTGATGGAGGTCAGGGTCAGGGTGATGGAGGTCAGGGTCAGACTCAGGGTGATGGAGGTCAGGGTGACGGAGGTCAGGGTCAGACTCAGGGTGATGGAGGTCAGGCTCAGGGTCAGGGTGATGGAGGTCAAGGTGATGGAGGTCAGGGTGACGGAGGTCAGACTCAGACTCAGGGTGACGGAGGTCAGGGTGATGGAGGTGATGACTGAGGAAAGTCAGTGAAACTTGAGCTAGATAAGAAACTTTATTGATCCCTTTGGGAGACTTCCTCAGGGAAATGAAGACTTTAGTTGCTGCAGTTGAACTGAAACCTGAAGAGACGCAGATTCTTTAATATCTCGCAGCTTGTGATGACATCACAGCAACGTTGTGATGTCATTGTGAGAGTGGGAGGCCAGGATGAGCCGCAGTGCAGCGAGGCGTCCATCAGAGGCGCTGCAGCTCCGTCGCATCATTTCCCAGTTCTGGGAAAAGAAAGAAAAGATTTCCTTTGTCCTCAGTGAATTAAAGAGGAAACAGGAAGTAAATGCCACTGTTTAGTTACTAGTGTTTAGTTACTAGTGTTTAGTTACTTTAGAGAACTTCTAATGTAATTTATTTGATAAACAGCAGCAGTTGATGAAACTCAACTACAGCCATGAGTGCAGAACACTCGCAGTGTTTTGTGTTGTTGTTGTTGTTGTTGTTGTTGTGTCCTTGTATCTTCACCTTTCACGTGTTTACTGCACTTCCACGCCACCACCCTGCCGTACAGCTTGTCCAGTAGCCACATGGTTAGCATTAGCAGTGCGGCTACGCAGGCTAGCGCTAACGCTGACACCGACAGGTACTGCAGGTCCTCGTACAAAACCTCTGGAGGGAGGAGAAGAAAACATCCCATAATGTCAAGTTATTCAAAGCTTCTTGTTGGGTTCGGGTGGAGGAAACTAGCGAGTCGACGTCGCTGCAAGGCACAGACACACAAAGACACACAAAGACACACAAAGTCAGAAGATCACTCCAAATTCAGTCTTGTTTCCTTTTTTCCATTTTTTCCTGGAAAAAGGGAAGAAAAAAGGGGAACACACACGCAACCTTCCAGCTCTGAGGCAACAGTGCTACGCTAACCAACAGTGCTACGCTAACCACTGCGCCACCGTGTTGCTCCGTCAACTGCACTCTGTTGAGCTCGGTTTGATGGATGCAGAAGTGATGAAGACGTGAAGATCAGAACGATGACAAAGTAAAAAACGGAGGAAAAGATTTGAAAATGAGAAAATTCAAGTGACAGCTCCTGCAGTAGCAACATATTTCCAACTAACAACATGTGTACATTATGGGATGTTTGATATGAACTGCTAGTGAAGAACTCTTGTCCAACCAGCTACTGTTAAATTAGCCAATTAATAACAAACTGTGGTTTTAAACCATTAAATGTTGCTCTTCCACCACGAAGTGCAGAGAAATAGAAGAGAGTAGAACAGAATAGAACAGAATAGAACAGAATAGAAGAGAGTAGAACAGAATAGAAGAGAGTAGAACAGAGTATAACAGAATAGAAAAGAGTAGAACAGAGTAGAACAGAATAGAACAGAATAGAACAGAGTAGAACAGAATAGAACAGAGTAGAACAGAGTAGAAGCCTTTATTGATGCCACAGTGGGGAAATGACAGCAACAACAGAATGCAAAGGATGGAAAATTATATGAATTAAGAATAAATGAAGAAATAAAATATTTATAGAGTAAAAAGGGAAAATCAAGTTCTTTACACCTGTGGACAATTGTGTTATTTGCAGTCCTGTGACGGTCACTAGAAGCTGCTGACCTTTGACCTCGAGCAGCAGCACAGCATCCTTGCTGCTGCCGCTGTCCTCTGCGACGGTGAGCAGGTAGACGCCGGCGTCCTGCAGCTGCAGCTCCAGCAGTGTCAGGGAGCCGTTGAGGTGCGTCTGCACTCGCCCGCTGTAGTCGGCCGACACATTGGGGTACGCCCCCTGCTGCCAGGAGGCCACGGCGCGGCTGGACGACTCCGACGTGAAGGTCCAGAGGATGGTGGGGGCGCCAGAGCAGCGCACATCCACCGAGAAGAAGACGTCGTCCTGCACGGAGCGACTGAGGCTCCTGCTGGGAACCTGGATGGAGATGAAGGCAGCTGCAGAGACAGAGAGAGAGAGAGGGGGGCGGGGGAGAGAGAGGGGGGTGTGGGGGGGGGAGAGAGTGAGAGGGAGAGAGGGGGGGGGAGAGAGAGAGAGGGGGAGAGAGAGACAGAGAGAGAGAGTGAGAGAGAGGGTGGGGGAGAGAGAGACAGAGAGAGAGAGTGAGAGACACAGAGAGAGAGAGGGGGGGGAGAGAGAGAGAGAGTGAGAGAGAGAGGGGGGGAGAGAGAGAGGGGGGGGGAGAGACACAGAGAGAGAGAGTGAGAGAGACACAGAGAGAGAGAGAGAGGGGGGGGAGAGAGAGAGAGAGAGAGAGAGAGAGAGGGGGGGAGAGAGAGAGGGGGGGGAGAGACACAGAGAGAGAGAGTGAGAGAGACACACAGAGAGAGAGGGGGGGGGGAGAGAGAGAGAGAGAGAGAGAGAGAGAGAGAGAGAGAGAACTTAGTCAAACACACTGAAACACATCCAACCTCATTCTAACAGCAAAACATTGCAGTCAAGTCAAATACATGCAGTTATTACGACTCAATATGAGAAGTTTTCAACTGATCAGCTAGGAGCAGTGAGTGAAGTACAGGCTGTCGGGGGGGTCGGACCCCTGATGGACCCCTCGGACCCCCTGGAAACCTCTCAGCTGAGACTGAGAGGTCTTCAAGGTCACCCTGGCTGATATCAACATGAACCTCCTGCATGTTGAGCAAGTCCGGGGTTTTCTGACTCACTGGAGCAAAACTGCACTGCAGTGCAACACTGTGCTGCTGTGTTTGTGATCCATTGTGGTTCTATTGTGGTTCTATTGTTGTTCTATTGTAATGAGCTCAGAGTTCCTTGTTGTGAACTGAAGTCAAACTAGTTGGACCAGGTGAGAGGTTCCAGTGTGAACTGCTCCTGGTGCCAAAACACTCATCAAACATCTGCAGGAACCGGTTCCACCAGCTGCTGCTGGTGGGGTTAGGGTTAGCTGGTTCCACCAGCTGCTCCTGGTGGAACCAGCTAACCTTAACCCTAACCCAACTAACCCTAACCCTCCAGCCAGAACGGAGCGACTCAACTCAGACAGCGGTCACCACGCTCTTCATAATTATAAACACAACAAGTTATTTTCCTCGCAGCGGCAAGAAACCATTTATCATGAACTAGTTTTACATCGTAAAAGTAAAGACACGCCCCCTGTGTGTCTTGTTCATTTCACTTCCTGTTCACTTGGAAAACTGAATCCATCAATTGCAGCCAAAAATGAGCAAATACATGAAAGCTGCTGATGTTGTAAGTCCGATTATCAGACTGAATCTAATCTGATTGTTTACGGTCGACGCGCGGCTCATTCATACAGACCACGGGTGTGAGAAGATCCTGCAGCGACATGTCGGCGGTGGAAGCGCAGACAGCAGAGGGAATCTTACCTACGTGACACACGCGCAGTGAGAGAGTGAGGAACACTGCAGCATGCTGGGAATGCGACGGTTTGAGGAGTCGCATGAGAGTCTCAACAACCGCAGCTCAGCTGGCTGCCATCTGGAGGACAGGAACACCAAGACTTCCTCCTTCCTCTTCCTCTCCTTCTTCTTCTCCTCCTCCTCCTTCACTCTTTCACCAGTCTTCAGTTTGTTTCACTGCAGTTCTCCGCTGGTCCTTGTCCTCCTTTCATCTGTGGCTGAGTTTCCCTTCATACCTGTGCAGTGCCGCTAAGCCCGGCTCCCTGGCCCCGCCCACCTGGACACCTATCAGACAGGTTGGGCCGGAGGTCACTGAGCCAACACTGACTCAGCCCTCTGTGATCTCACGGCCGCTCCCACTCCTGCAAACAACTGCTGTGAGATATTTCTGCTCATTGACTCACACACATGCAACCAGCAACAGCATGGTATATATACATGTATACAGTATATACAGTATGTATGCATATATGTGTTTGTGTGACAGATGTTACAGCTTTATTTCCCCAAATCCAATTTTTCTGCCTGTTTCTTTATTTTTTGGCTTGTTTTTTTATGTGTTTGCACTTATTTTTGTATCTATTTCGTGGAGCTTTTATTTTGGTAACTTTTGGATCCCGTGAGGAGAAGTAACTGCAACGCCCAGTTCTCTAACGCAGCCCTCCTATTCACACCAGTCTCGCGCATGTCTCCACCCCTCTACTTCTCCACTTTGTTCCTCTTAACTTCACAACAAATCCTCTTTGTTTGTGACCCTCAAGCTCCGCCCCGCAGCCAGCCCACTTTGTTGCTCACTTTCGCGCGCGTTTAATCGCTCTTTCGAAATCTGATACAAGATACTGACAAATATAATGTACGCAAATATGATGGAATTTATCGTTTGCGCTATTTTATTTTGAAAATTGACTGGATTTTCTCGTTTTTCTTTGAGCGACTTCCTGTCCAGATGACGCAGACTGCTCGCGGCTCGCGCACAAAATAGAGCAGACGGCGAAACGACAAATGCATGGCACGAACCGCCCCGCGTCTACTGTGAACCACTGCACCGGTTAACATGGGCGCCCAATGGAAGCGGTCTGCGCCTCGCGCCCAGCGTGAACCGGAAGTAACTGTGTCCGTCTTTGCAGAGGTGAATTGTGGTCAAACAACACTGAATAGTACTAAAGTACTAATACACACCAAACACTGAATAGTACTGCAGTGCTAATACACACTAAACTGGACAGTACTAAAGTACAAGTACACAATCAGACACTGAACAGAGGCACAGGTTGAACTCAGTAATGTCACACGTGATGTCTGTGGCCGTCACGTGCTGCTGGTGAGACTGAGAGGGATGTCAGTGATGGACCACGTGGTCTCCAGGGCGCCTCCTTCAGGTCAACATGAAGCTGACATCCCTGCTTGCAGTCATTGAGTGGAGCTCCCACCGCGGTTCTGCAGGTGATCACTGATCACCAGCACTGACCATCGGGCTCATCAAGTCTCCTCCACTGTGCAGTGTTTCATCACTGGCAGCAGCAGCAGCAGCAACAACACTCACCTGAACTGCTGAAGTGGAGAAACTACCGTACCAGCGCCACCTGGTGTTTGCCGGCTGAAGACTCCAGAGCCTCAATACTGAATGAAATTACACAACACAATTGATTTTTTAGTTTTTTATTTACCAGATTTTATTTTGTACACAAAACTCGAATCTTGCTTCCAACTTGAGGAGCGTCTGGAAAAACCTGCAGGAAGAAACAACGACAACGATGAACACAACTGGAAAACACAACCAGACTTCAATCACTGCAGACAGGAAGTCACCGTTCAGCAGCGACAACATCCATGCTTTATATCCTACATTCACCTTCCTGTCTGGGACTCATTACATCTTCTAGAGAGTCTTAATGATGATGACCATCTTCATCATCATCATCACCACCACCTCACCACTGTGTCGTGATGCCCTCTGGTGGCGCTGGAGGGGAAAACTCCACTTCCTGCTACTCTGAGCGTTGTGACACCAAAGAGCCCAGGTTGGTGGTTGAAGCTCGACCTTGACCTTTGACCCTTGACCATGGCCCATTTTAAAAAATAAAAACCACCTAAATAACATCTCTGACTCTTGCAAGTCGACCTCATTGCTCATTGATCACCATGATCAATAACCATCCTGGTCCCTGCTGATGGTTCTAAGTGGGGGTTCTAGGTGATTCTGGATGGTGGATCAGTAACCCTTCTCAGACAAATGCCTCAGGTCTTCAGTGTACCAGGACTGCTCCTGGTGAACCAGCAGAGGTCCACAGAACGTGGAGCTCCGCCGGTTCTTCACCAGGGACTGAGTCCTGGTCCTGGTCCGACTCGTCATCGTCTCATCACCGAAGGCACCACAGAAGAAGAACCAACACTGCTGCTGGACTCTGGATCCACCAGGTGTTTGGACTAAAGAGCAAATAAATCAAGTCTGGATTCTTCACTGGAGAGTTTCTCAACTGGTGGCTCGCAGCCCAAAAGTGGGTGTCTGCAGAGCTGTTTTGATTGGGTGGCAGGTTTCCTGTTTCCTATAGTTTATAATTGTTTAATGTTAAAACTCCAGCCTGACCTTTGACCTCTAGGCAGTGGGCACCGGCGCCCCCTGGGGGACGGGCACAGGGGCGTCGGGCTTGGCGGCCCCCTTCTGCTCAGAGATGGGCGTGGTGGGGTGAGGCTCGTCCTTGGGCTCCACGATGCTGACGTGGTCTGGAAGAGGCTTCTTAGGACCGATCTTCCCACTGGGGTCCCAGGGGAGCATGATCTTCACCTTGATACCCAGAACACCTGGAGGAAGACGCAGATCAATACTAGATACTAGATCAATACTCCATAGATCCTTAGAGCACCTGGAGGAGCAGGAGAATTCAGTAGTTCAACAGACAGATACTGGATCTCTAGACGTGTGATCGCACCAATAAAGTTCTGGACTTGAAGTCAGCACTGCCAATATCAGTAGTAGTAGTAGTACGAGTAGTATCAGTAGTAGTACTAGTGTAGGGTAGTACCCACACTGCCACAGCAGTACGTGGCAGACGGCCAGTATAGCAGTGTCAGTAGTACTAGCAGTAGCAAGTATCGGTAGTACTATCAGTATCAGTAGTACTAGTTGTACTAGTGTCAGTAGTACTAGCAGTAGCAGAAGTATCAGTAGTACTACTAGTACTATCAGTATCAGTAGTACTACTAGTACTATCAGTATCAGTAGTACTAGTGTCAGTAGTACTAGTGTCAGTATCAGTAGTACTAGTAGTACTAGTATCAGTAGTACTAGTTGAACTAGTATCAGTAGTACTGGTATCAGTATCAGTAGTACTAGTTGTACTAGTGTCAGTATCAGTAGTACCCACCCTGTCTGAGCAGTACGTGGCGGACGGCCGTGTCCACGTAGTAGTTGACGGGGTCTCCACTGTGGATCATCAGGCCATCCACAAACTTCATGGACTTTGCCCTTTGACCCCTGAGCTTGCCGGACACCACCACCTCACAACCCTTGGCCCCGCTCTCCATGATGAACCTCAGCACGCCGTAGCAGGCCCTGCACACACACATGACAGCAAAGCCAAGAGGGTCAGGTTCTGGAGTTCTGGACGTCCTCTTCTCCAACACTGGAACACTGGACCGCCTTCACACAGCATCCAGATCCAGCAGGACAAACCTTCACTGAGGGATATTAAGACTTCAGCGGTATTAGATACATACTAGATATATAGAACCTAGATCTACAGCTACTAGACCACCACTACTCCCTGCTGTCATCTCTGATAAAGCAACCAGGCTGCAGAGCTTCCACCCTTCTCAGACAAATGCCTCAATGTCTTCACTGGATCAGGACCCACCAGTCCCGGGAACTGGACCAGACCCACAGAACGTGGCACTGACCCAGTCGACCCAGGACCAGAGGAGGTTCTGCTCCGACTCGTCATCGTATCATCACCGAAGGGACCCGAACCTCCCAGCAGCAGCGCCCCCTGCTAAAGCATTCCAGGAGTTACTGTTCTGATGGAGTCAAGAGACGCCACCTAGTGGCTCCCGTTGGAAAACACCAACGGTTTCACCACTGGTTACAAGTGCAGTGACCCCACCACAACTGGCGTCAGGTGACAATCACCACTGCCAGACCTCCCTGCAGCTGGAAGTGTTCTAGGTTGTTCTGGATGGTTCTAGGTTGTACTGTGGTGGTTCTAGGGTAGTTCTGGTGTTGACCCCACAGCTGGTGTGAGGTGAAGCTCACCTCCTCACTGCCAGGCCTCCCAGCAGTTTGTAGCGCAGCGACTCGGCCTGGGCAATGGCACACAGACCACGGGTGGCCACCTTCTCAGCATAGAGCTGTCAATCAAGAAGAGAGGGATGGAGAAAGATAGAGAGGGGGCAAGAGAGGGAGACCGAACACATTTAAAGGACCATAGTTGGTAATATCTTGATTTTTTCCTCTCACTTGATAAATATTTTTATTTTATTTCTTTATGATGTTTTAATTCATATAATTTTCATCAATAACCGGCCTGGTCCCTGCTGATGGTTCTGGGTGGTTCTAAGTGGGGGTTCTAGGTGATTCTGGATGGCGGATCAGTAACCCTTCTCAGACAAATGCCTCAGGTCTTCAGTGTACCAGGACTGCTCCTGGAGAACCAGCAGAGGTCCACAGAACGTGGAGCTCCGCCGGTTCTTCACCAGGGACCGAGTCCTGGTCCTGGTCCGACTCGTCATCGTCTCATCACCGAAGGCACCACAGAAGAAGAACCAACACTGCTGATGGACTCTGGATCCACCAGGTGGATTGCATTGCATTGTTGCTGTAATGATGCCAATTTCCCCCAAAGTGGATTCATAAATACTTAATAAATAAATCCAAATGGGCTCAATACATGGCAACATGTTATTTCACCTATGTTTATATTGCCAGTCCAGATCCAAAGTGAAGATCAACAGAATCTTCAGGCAGATTTCATTGACTATCAATACATTTCCATCAATATATTTGCAGCATCATGTCTGATTGAGACTCGTTGCATCTCAGCAGGCTTCAGCTGCTGATGTGCTTCTGCTCTCCTACCTCCACGCTGCCTTCAGGGAACCCGAACCTCTTCTGGACCACGGCTGTCAGCTCCCGGATGCGACGCCCCTTCTCCCCCAGAACATTCTGAGTTCTGCACACACCAGACAACACACACAGGTGTCATTATTGTAAAGCAGATTGGTGTAGTTTGGCCCCCAATACACACTCACTACCAGAGCTGCGATATAGCGCTAATACTACAGATCCCAGAATGCTCTGCTGCTCAAACAGGGCAGACGTTCATTGAAACATTTTTATTATTTTGACTTCATTGGTTTATTTTTGTTATTTTATTTTGAAAGTATTATCAGCCTGTGGTAAAGGGCTCACTCTTCTATCTTGAGGAAGATCACTTTAATCAATGTTGGACCAAAACCTTCTCCAGTTTGAGTCTGACTGCCTGATGTAAACAGTTCACAGCATTGACCACACAGTGGCGCCCACCACTGACCAGCATGAAGCACCTGTGGGACCCAGGAGGGCGAAGAGCAGCCTCACCTGGTGGCCAGGATGATGATCTCGGTCCTGGTGGGAGTCACTCGCACCTCCACTCCAGAGTATCCATCCTCGGCCAGCTCGCGGGTCAGGAACTCATTCAGCTCCGCCTTGAAGATGCCGTCTGAAACAAACTGAGCGCAGGAGAACATCGAGTGAGGGACTGCAGGTTCACACAGGAGCTCATCAAGCAGAGATGATCCTGGTCTGACATCAACTCACTGTCAATGGACACTAAAGCAACACGTTTCCTCCAATGAGGAGCCTCACCTAAACACTGCATGAATCTGCTGCTGCTCCAGACCCACTAGCACCCTGTAGGACCCCCCACCTGGTGTGGTACTGGTCCAACCCTGTAGGACCCACCACCTGGTGTGGTACTGGTCCAACCCTGTAGGACCCTAACCCCTCCATCATCACCTCCTCCACGTCCTCATTGATTTCAGATCTCCAACAGTCAGCAGATATTAATGGAACCACACCGCCTCATTACTGGCTCCTCACCGGCGACTGCGCACACACGTACACGTTCCAGTACCCTCAACTGCTGAGCCACAGTCAAATATATATATATATATATATATATATATATGTATATACATATGTATACATACAAAGTTAAATTAAACACCGTTAAAAGCGACGACCAGTTTCTCCATCAAAGATTTCAGACGACGAGTTTTGCCTGTAGCGACGACACTTGGTTAGCCAGTTAGCCTGTAAGCTCGCTAGCGGAGTGAGGCACCGCAGGATCTGCTTCAATCCTGCGGCCATCGGCCGAGGAGCCGTTGCAGCAGCGTCACATCGAGGAGCAGGAGCTCGCATCTGGTTAATGACGGCGCTATTGGTGATGAAGAGCGGAGAAAAAGAGAGAAAACTGCGACCGACCTTCCTCTTCTTCGATATCTGCACCGCCATGTTCACTGGGCCGCGGACAGGAAAGGACCGCCGGCGGAGGCGGAAATGGTTTTATACGTAAAAAGAACTTCCGGTGATGTCATAGTCGAAGCGGTTTATGGGAGTTGTAGTTGTAGAACGACAACCGCGACAGAAAGAAAGTTTGTCTTCAAGTTTCCTCTCAGTCATTGAGATTCTTTCAAAAATAATGTATTAATTATTAACAGCGCCTCAACAACACTTCACTGATCTGCTGGAATGAAAAGTAGAATGCAATGCAGGCAAGAAGAAGGCACAATAGAATAGAATAGAACAGAAGGCCTTTATTAATCCCATAGTGGGGACATTTGGGCAAAAAAATATTAAATGATATTATTTAAAAAGAAACAAGACAATAAAAAATAAAATATTTGTAGGTAGAAGAGAAAGAAAAATGTATATTTGCATCTCCTGAAGAGTTGCAGTGTTTACAGTTGTCTACACACTGACATATAAATGAGACTTTATTGCACCTTTGTGGGAACTGTGAAGAGGATGAATGAGGTCTCCAGTCAGACTGAACCGTTCAGAACCGTTGAGTGCCTTTATTCATCTTTTTATGTTCTTATTATTCTACCCTCCTTTCTTACTCTGCATTACACTGCAGTGTGTTTTGATGAACCTCTACTGATGCCTTTTAAACCGTCTTTTTCTCTCTGCACTTTGTCTTTGAAGACTCTGTTCTATTGTTTTTAAAATGTGCAACTTTTATTCATGTTAAGCACACGGAGTCGCCCTGAATATGAAAGGCACTGCTTCAATAAAACAGCCTTTCCTTGATTATTAGCAGCTCTCAGTGAGTCTTTCTTCTCACAAGGTTTATGAGTTTTTCAAGTCTTCAACACGGAGGTGAAGCAGTGACCTTTGCCCTCTGGATCAGTTAATCATTGCTGCAGACACCAGTCAAACTCACAGACCTTTCTTCTTCTCCTCCATTAAGGAAGCAGCATGGAGATTGGAGAGTGTGAGGAACCAACCAGGACCAGGACCAGGACCAGGACCTCTGGACTGCTTGCGAGAACTTGGAGGTCCAGTCAGAACGTCTGTAGCTGGTAGGTCCAGAAAATCATCAAGACTGCTTTGCTTTATTGCATTTGATTTTTAAAAAAATGGGTTCTTACTGCTTCACAGCACAGATATAATAACAACAATAATAACAATAATAACAATAATAATAATAGTAATAATAACAATAACAATGATAATAATAACAATGATAATAACAATAATAATAATAGTAATAATAAAATTGACTGCATAGTCTTTTCATGACATGTAAATATGACACTGTTGCTGAGGTCACCTTGCAAACTTAATAACTATTTGGTATAAGTATGCAAATATACAGTGTATCCTCAAAGTATTCACAGTGCTTCACTTTCCCACGTGTTTATGTTAAAGCCTTGTTATTACAGCCATAAGAAAGAAATAAAACCCCAGTGACATCACGTCTACACGAGTATTGGCAACCTTTGCTTCAATACTTTGTTGATGAACCCTTGGCTGCAGCTACAACCTCAAGTCTTTTTCGTAACATGTTGCCAGACGTCTGGCAGAGCAACCTCTGGTTCAGGTCTGGTCCAAGTCTGGTCCAGGTTTGGTCCAGGTCAGGTCCAGGTCTGGTCCAGGTCAGGTCAAGGTCTGGTCCAGGTCTGGTCCAGGGCATCTCCAGGGAGGATCTGAGCTCTGAGTTCTCAGTGTCTTCTTCACTCCTCTGATCACTCTGTGTGTTGACTGTCAGCCCAGTCTGAGGTCCAGCTCTGGAGCAGGTTCTCAACCAGGAAGTCTCAGTGCATTACTGCGTTCATCTTTCCCCCCATCCTGACTGCTCTCCCTCTTCCTGTCCCTGAGGCCACCAGCAGCTGCTTTACTGCAGGGACGGTGTTGACCTGCTGGGGAGCACCTGCTCCACCTGCTGCACCTGCTGCACCTGCTTCACCTGCTCCACCTGCTGCACCTGCTTCACCTGCTGCACCTGCTTCACCTGCTGTACCTGCTCCACCTGCTGCACCTGCTTCACCTGCTTCACCTGCTGTACCTGCTTCACCTGCTGCACCTGCTGCACCCGCTGTCCTCTAAACATGGCACCTGAATCGTTCTCATCCGACCAGAGAGTTTTGTTCCTCGTGGTCTCCGAGCCCTTCAAGTGGACTTCCGAGTGACCTCCACTAAGACCACATGGTCACTCTACCATACAGGTCTGTCCTTCTGGAAGATTCCCCTCTCTCCTCAGAGGAACTCTCTATCTCTGACAGAGGGACCATCAGGTTCTAGGTCACCTCCCTGACAAAGGTCCTTCTTCTCTGATTGGTCAGTTCAGAAGGTCGGTCAGCTCCAGGAAGAGTCCTGCTGCTTCTGAACTTCTTCCACTTCCTGAATCTCATTGGGTCCTTCAGACTTCCTGCTTGGGTTTGTGCTCTGACAATGAACTGTGGGGCTTCATATAGAAAGTATTCACGTCTCCACATCCTGTCCAATCAACTGAATTGACCTCAGGTGGAGACCAGTGAAGCTGCAGAAACATCTCAAGGTTGATCAACAGAATGAGGAAGCAGCTGAGCTTCATGGCAAAGACACTTCTATCAATGTGATTTCTGAGGGTTTTGTGTGGGTTAGGGTTGTGCATCTTTCCGTGTTTGCACTGCATGTTCATGCATATATTTGCCATTACATTGCTTTGGTCTCCAACTTGGAAGCTGTGAGGTCAAGTGTCTCTCGTCCAGTTTGCAGATTATAATCTTTATTGGTTCTCTCTCACTCTGGGGATTAGGGTTAGGGTCAACGTACCAGGATTGAAGGTTGATGGACTAAAAGTCCCTGGTTACAATGTTGCTACATGTCGGATGGGATTATTGCAAAGTTAACAACATGGCTTTACCGCTTTTTA
>NW_027466231.1:745000-805983 GCF_046127955.1 Nelusetta ayraudi
TATACGCCGGATAACCACTAGAAAATGTTTTATCTTTGCACATATTTTAGTGGTAGTACGGTAAAGAGTTCCGGTGGTGTTCTATGTTCTGATGTGTTTGAGAGAATCAGCTGTTTTAGTGTCACATTGAGAATTCATGTGTTTGCGCAACTTCCTGCTCTTGATTGCTGAAACTTTGCTAATTGATACACAAGTGTGTGTTATTTATTATTGTTTCCTCACTGCAGTAAACTGCACTGTGCCACTGATTAGTACACACCTTCAGTATTGCTACATATCAGTACACTCTGGCTCCTGTGTTAAAGGTGTGCTGCTGTTTCTGCTCCCAGGCCTGCTGTTCTCTGGTTACGCTCTCAGCATGTTTGCTCTGTACAGCCTGATGCCCCTTGTGGTGAAGAGGAGCAGCGCAGCCTCAGTCAACCTGTCGCTGCTCACCGCTGACCTCTTCAGCATCTTCGCAGGGGTTTTCCTCTTCCACTACAGTGTAAGAGCACACATACACACACACACACACACACACACACACACACACACACACACACACACACAAGGTTTACATGCAAGAGTTACAGTCTTTCTCTATGTTTTGCACGTGGTACGCGTGCACGTGACAGGTGCATCGACTGGAGAAACTTCAGTTGCTGTTCGTCAGTCTGAAGATCAATAACAGGCAGTTGGAGAATACAGACAAAAGTACAAAATCATTGCAATTTATTATTATTTTTTTTTAAATACATTTTTTTTTTAATTCACTTTTTAGAAAATTAAATTTTTGGGAATTCCTTGATTATTTTCTTAGGAACTAGAAGTCATAACAACAGGCCATTCAGTTGTCAGGGCTCAGAAGACAAATCAATAAAGAGTTTTACAGGATGACAACATGAGAAGACCCTTACCCTAACCCTAGGCCTCACCCTAGGCCTAACTCTAACCCTAGGCCTCACCCTAGGCATAACTCTAGGCCTAACCCTAACCCTAACCCTAGCCCTAGGCCTAACCTAGCCCTAGGCCTAACCCTAGGCCTAACCCTAACCCTAGGCCTCACTGGAACTGACGTTGCTCTTCCTCTCTTCCTCCCCTCAGTTCTCTGGACTCTACATCGTCTCCTTGGTGGCCATTCTCATCGGCTTCATCGCCTTCAACGCTGTACCCACGCCCAGCGTCCAATCAGACGCCTCCTCCTCTTCCTGTCAGGAGAGTCACACCAACCCCCACTTGGAGCCGGAAGAGGCGGCTGCTGGGAACGCTGCTGCCTGGACAGAGAACGATGGGAAAGCAGGAGAGCAGAGAGAAAAGTGGGGAGGGAGGTGCAGAGCTTCCCGTCCACAGCGAAGACATGAAGAAAGCAAAATCAACTGGAACGCAGTAATAGAACACAGCACCAAACTGTGAAGAGCCATGTAGAAAGCACCTGACCACTTCAGCTCATCTGCATACTTAAAATAAATTAGATTTTGCTTGTTTAGGGGCTGTTTGATATATTGTGAATTTCAACACATTTCATCCTGCAAAGGGGGATCCAGGATTCTCTTCACTGTCTGACACTCACAATGTGTTGTGGAGCTCTGGTGGAGTTTCTTCATCCAGCGTCACATCACAAGTGATTGTTATTGCAGATCAATGATTTCTTGTTCATTGATCTCTGACCAGTACTGTATCTTGCTAAGCATAACCCCAACCCATAACCATAACCCTACAGTATCTTGCTAACCCTAACCCCAACCCACCTGCATTATGGAATCACGTCATATTTTGTTTACCTTATTCTTAATAAGGAGACATTCTGTAATAATCTGATGCAGCGTGTAAAAAATAAATCATTTCACAATGTGGCAATAAACTCGATGCACCCTCACGAGACGCTGAAGCTTTCCTGACAACGGTGCCAAAAAGCTTCAAAGCTTCAGTGACATCTGGTGGACAACTGAAGCTATTGCAACCTCTCCAGCCCGAGAAGACTGCATGCTGGACCAATGCCGTGCTGCCATGTCATTCAAGGGTTTTGTTCTTTCATACGAAACATAGAAATATCACAAGTAACATTTCTATAATCTAGACATCGACACCCTGTAAAGAACATGACAGATTAAACCAGTGAATAAATCTACATCACACTGCAGGATGGAATGTTGACTCGGGGTTTATTAAAGCTGTTCAGATCCTTCCTACTCTTCAATGCTGTGCTGTTTTAATCAAGTGTTTTAGCCTGGTGTTTTTCACTGGAAGACTTGTGTGCTTGAGGAGGAAGACTTTGCCTCCAGTCTGCTCCTCTTCCTCTTCCAGCAGAGGCCTGAGTGAAAGACGTTTGGACACTGCAGACTCAGGAAAAAGGGAGGAGTGGAGATCGAGGCTGAACGAGCTGCGTGTAGAGAAAAGTCAGGAGTCTTTCCAGCTGCCTCAGGAGGTTCATGTTCCTCCTGAAAGCCTCAGGAGGCCTCAGGAGGTTCATGTTCCCCCTGAAGGCCCTCAGGAGGTTCATGTTCCTCCTGAAGGATCTTCAGGAGGAACATGAACCTCCTGAAGGCCTTCATTCAAACAGAACAAACACGAAGCTACAGAGGAAGGAAAAGCAACAATTCAGTTGTGAAGGACTCCAGCCTGGAGAAAACCCACATCCAGGGCCTCATGTGAAGCTGGAGGAGGCGATGGAGGTGCTAGAAAGAAAAAGAGCAGCTGGTCAACATGGATAGATGATAGATAGACTTTATTGACATTTTTTTTGTTCTTTTTTTTTGCACTTGATTGAATATTTGTTTAACAAAAAACCCAAACACCTCACATTCCATTCTCAGAGGGTTCCTAACCCTAAACCTGAACCTTCCCTAACCCCTCCCTAACCCTAACCCTAACCCTCTTAACACGAGTTAAACCTTCTTGTTTTGTTTTTATTGATTTCATGTTTGCTAATTAAGCCACTTTCTGATCGCCTGCATCATTTAACTGTATGAAAGCAGAACTGATAAGAATTACAGGGCTACTACCAGCAACCAATCACAGGACGCTTCAGCTGCCCTGCAGTTCAAGCAGTGTAGGTACAGAATTATCGTTCCGGGCGTAATAAATGGATAGATCACGGTCAAATGTGTATTGCGCGGGTGATAGATAGATAGTGTGTGTTGAATACATACATTCGTAACTGTATTTTAATTTACCTTGTATGTATATCTATACATAAAGAGAGGGAGAGAGAGACAGAGAGAGAGAGACAGAGAGAGATAGAGAGAGAGAGAGAGAGAGAGAGAGAGGGAGAGAGAGAGACAGAGAAAGAGAGGGAGAGAGACAGAGAGACAGAGAGAGGGAGAGACAGAGAGACAGAGAGGGAGACAGACAGAGACAGAGAGAGGGAGAGAGAGAGAGAGAGAGAGAGAGAGCGAGAGAGAGAGAGAGAGAGAGAGAGAGAGAGAGAGAATTTCGTGTATACAACATTAATACAAACAAAGTACCGTAAATACGCCAGGGATTGACAGAAAAAAAGGAGCTTAATCAACCGATGTAGTTTGTCCTAATAGAGTTCCGTATGTGACGTCATTGGCAGTCGCCTCTGTCCGGTGGGCGACTGCCAATGACGTCACACACGGCAACTCTATTAGTACCGCGAGCTATCCAATATCACGTTTGACCGCGGTTTGTCCCAATGGAGTTGCCGTATCGGCAGTCACTTCCGCCCGGAACGATTCTGCACCCGGACTAATATAATTTTGTACACTGCGAAGCTTCTCTATGCATTTTTAGACAGGCGCCCGCCGCCGCTTCCGACGTAAATACGTGGGGTCCTTCCTGCTCGCGCATGCTAAAGGAGCGCTGCTCCCATAGTCGGACAGGCTCGCGGCTGGGATGTTGGATTCAGCGCTTCCAAAGTCGTCTTAGCGGTTTTCTCTGTCGCGAGCTTCCCACTAAATGGTCGGGATTGGTTCGTGGCTCCGCGAGGAGTGAGTATCAGCTCGTGTGAGTCCACACGTCTTTTGTGTTGTTTGTGTCGTTTGTGTTGAGTCGAAGCGCCAGCTGGCCTGGGCACAAAGAGGAGCTTTATTGACCTGATGTTTGTGTCGATAACACATCGAAGGAAGCGTCAGCAGTGTTTAGGGTTCGGTTCGGTTCGGAGACGCGATGGTACTGAAAGTTCTGCTTGAAGCTCCACAGGGAGTAGAAGCGAGTAGAAGCTGCGTGCTCGCGAGGCTGCTAGCTGTGCCAACACACTGACGCCTCTCTGGAGGTTCATGTAGCCTCACGCACGAGCTCAGATTATTGTTAATTTTGACTTTATCCAGCGCGTGATGTATCGGTCTGGAATGCGAGCACGATGGAAACACAGCAAAGTGTCACTGGTGAAGACTTCCTGTCCTCGTGACCGCCTCATTCTTTGGTCTTTAAGCTCCACCCCCAGACCTCCTCGCGACAACCAATCCTCAATCTTTCACTTTTTAACATGAATTCAAGAAGTCGTTCATTTCTTTCAAACTGCCCGCAGTGAATTATTGCACTGTGCATCTTGGCGGATCCAAAACCAACCAACTGACCCTAACCCGGAGCAGGTGGACATGTTGACTTTCTGATGCTGATATTGTTTCCATGACTGCCAGTCAGCAGTCTGAACTCACTGCACCAAGAACGTCTGCTGCAGCTGAGCAAGCTTCAGTTTGATGGACCATCGGTCCACCTTGGTTCTGGTAGGAACCTCTAAAGAGGCTTCAGGTGCACCTTCAAGTGCCAGCATGCAGACGCTGCCAGTGAGCATCACAGCAGAACATCCAGTCTGACTGAAGGTTAGCTTCAGCTAGCATGATATCTCAGCTCAGCTTCAACTAGCATGATATCTCAGCTTAGCTTCAGCTAGCATGATATCTCAGCTTAGTTTCAGCTAGCATGATATCTCAGTTTAGTTTCAGCTAGCATGATATCTCAGTTTAGCTTCAGCTAGCATGATACCTCAGCTTAGCCTCAGCTAGCATGATATCTCGGGCTGCCCTGACCTGGAGCCTCAGTGATGTCACCTGCTGACCTGCCTGCTGTGTTTGTTCACAGTCTGATGAGGATCTGTTAACCCTGCTGCTGCGGCCAGCAGTGATATGCTGGCCCACCTGCCGGCCTCAGCTCACACTGCCAGCCCACGTGTCTTTCGTTTGCAGATGAACGCTGGACTTCGGAAATGTAAGTGCACTTTTCTTTCCTAGTTTGTTAACAGTTGGTTGGTTTTTGATGAGGACAGTTTTTCTTATTGTCAAAATGGGATTAGACAGTAGTAGTGCTGTGCAATATCATGCTATATATCATAGTACTATATAAATACCTCCACCATACAGTACACTGTACGTATCACTGTCATTCATATTGTAAGTTTGGCTGCAATTAACGGCCAATTAGGTGTGTGTGTGATTTCATCAACGTGCTTTTATTTTGTATGAAAACACAAAGGACATTGCGAGTTTAAACGGATCAGTTGTGCAAGTGAAGTTTTAAATGGTGAGTCAAGAGTCACCCTGAGGCCACACCTCCAGAGCTCCACCCTCTCCTCCACTACTGACAGTAACTTGCTTCGACTAACGCCAGCGCAGTCCAGAGTTCTGGAAGGTTGAGGTGCAGTGTGAGTGCAGTGTGGGTGCAGCCTGGGTGCAGTGTTGTTCCTGACTGTGCGATGCTTTCAGGGGAAACTCCACAGAAGATGCGATGTGCCAGCCACCCAACACCAGCAGAGTTGGACGCCTATGCTGAGAAGATCTCCAGCAGGCCGCTGAGCATCCAGATCTCCTCCAACACCGTCAGAGTGCCCCAGAGGAAGCACGGCCGTCGCACCGTCAACGGTCTGAGCCAGCGCCACGCCCCCTACTGGTTCAGCTCCAATAGAGGCCTGCTAGCGGTCTTTCCCGCACCTGTCAAAGGTGCGGTCAAAGAATTGGACGGAAGCCTTATTGGACCATTTCACAAGGTCGTCATGAACCCACCGGGCGGAGCCTATAGAAGCCAAAGCACTTTAAGTCTGTCTCGGTCCATGGCTCAGGTGGGACACAAGCAGAACCTGGTTCCCCCACATACCTTACAGCAGCAGCAGCAGCAGCAGCAGAAGAGTCTGGCTCAACCTGGTGCTTTGCCTCAAAATACATCCCACTCCCAACCTCTGCACCAGGGGAGTCTTTCTCATTCAGAGGCCCGGCAGCAGGACAAGGCAATGATGCAGCAGCAGCAGCAGCAGCAGCAGCAGCAGCCTTGTCCACCAGTCAGATTGCAGCAGCATCTTTTCAACAGTCGGCCCTCTGATCAACGAGCTGCTCCTCAGGATTTGCACCTCAGACCCAGTGAAGCTGCGCTGCTGAGTTTGCCGCCTGCTGACGACCTGCTGTGTCCTCAGGCCCCTCCCCAGGCCCCTCCCCAGGCTCCTCCCCAGGCTCCTCCCCAGGCCCCTCCCCAGGCTCCTCCCCAGAGGCCCCCCGACACGGACGTCCCTCCGAACGTGACAGTGTCGACCTCCACCATCCCCCTGTCCATGGCCTCCGCCCTGCACCAGCGCCCCCCCGGGGACCTGAGCAGCATCGTGCACCGCATCAACCAGCTGTGCCAGGCCAGAGCCGGCGTGGGCGCCACCTCAGTGTGCGAGGGTCAGATTGCGAACCCGAGCCCCATCAGCCGCAACTTGCTGATCAACTGCCTCATGGTGGGACCCTCGGACAAAGGCCTGGCCCAGACCTGCAGCGCACCTCCGCAGCCGCAGGCCAGCGCACCTGCGACCATCAGCGCACCCACCTTTCAACGGGAGTCGGAGAGGGTGCAGCAGCAGCAGCAGATTCAGCAACATCTGCATCGGCATCAGCAATTACAACTACAGCAGTTGCAGTTGCAGCGGCAGATGCAGATGCAGCAGCAGTTGCAGCAGCAGCAGTTGCAGCAGCAGCAGCAGTTGCAGCAGCAGCAGCAGGTTCAACGCTCTTGGTCCCGGCCTCAGTCGTCCCAGGAGCAGGACCCCCCTGAGGGGGTCCATCCCTGCAAGAACCGCAGGTTGGAGCCCTCGGCAGAGTGCGGGTTCTCCTCCCAGAACCTCGGGTTCTCCTCCCAGAACCTGGACCACTGCAGCAGCACCGCACACTCACTGTCTCTCAAACGCCGCCCCCCCTCCTCCACCTGCCAGCCGGGGTCGCTGCCCTGCACCAGCGGCCCCTCGCTGCAGCCGCTGTGGGCCGCGGCCCCCGGTGGCCACCAGGACCTCCCGCCGGGCTTCCAAGGGGCTCCGCTCGCTGCCTCAGCAGACGGAACCGTCCAGCAGGGGGCAGCAAAGTACAAAGATTGTACCGCTCGGTCCAAGATGATGCAGAAGGTGGATTTCTTCGGCCGGCCCGTTCAGGTGGGCGGCTTTCAGGACCGCAGCACGGACGTTCTGGAGAATGTCCAGCAGGGGGCAGCGGCGGGTCCGGTTCAGACACCCGCTAACGTTAGAATCCTCCACAGTGATCACCGAGGGTTCTGTTGAAGTTCTCCTCTTTCCTTTGAGTTCATCTTGCTTTCATTTCATTTAATTTATTTTGAAGGATCCAACAGGTCAGCGTCTCCCCTTGGTCTTAAAGCCAGTTGTGTTTAGATCTCTTTTATTTATTTTTATTATTTATTTTGATTGGCCGGACTGTGGCGAGCATCATTTGAAACAAGGTGAACTTTAAGGAATTTGTAATTCCCAGAAGCTGCGAGTTCTTGATTTGCACACAACGGTCTTCAGTCAGTGCTGTGACTCCTCCCACAAGTGCACCCAGATTAGAGTCATACGTGATGCGAACCCGTGTTTAGAAAGAGACGAGAAATCCTGTCCTTCTTTTCCCTTTGTGCAGGATCTTGCACACGCAAAAAGAAGCTGTAGTTTGAATCCCCGGCCAGCTATTGGCCTGGGATTCAAACTACAGCTTCCACAGCAACAGACTGCTTTTACCTGTGGATTGAGAAGCTTCCAGGACCTCATCCTGAATGAAGTCTGTGTCGTCCTCCAGTTTGCACACGACTGTTGACTCATAGTGTCAGTGGGTGAAGTGAGCTAAGTCAGGCGTTAGCACAGTCAGGCGTTAGCACGAGTCCACCCCCATTCAGGTTGCAGAGCCAGTGAGGGAATGCTAAATGCTAACAGTGAGCCAGGAGCCGTTCTGAAAGCACTGCAGAGGTCACAGTTGTCCAATGACAAACCTGCGCTACGTAAGCTCCGCCCTCAAGCAGTAAATTAGCTTAGCATCTATAGTGTTTTGTCAAATTCATTTACTTTCTCACATGTAAGAATATTTTTAAGTTTTCCAAACGAGTCCCCTGTAGTTGAACATTTTAGAGTCGCATTTAAAGTTGTAATCAAATTGTTTTTTTTTGTGTTCTCACTTTTACATGTTTCAACATTTTGAAAACGGAAACGTCGGCGTGATTTGAACCTCACATGCAAAACTGATGGTTTGTCTTCAAGAAATGAAAGCTGCTTTAACACACACACACACACACAACACACAACACACACACACAGTGTCAACTGTTATTTTTGAAATGTAGTTTCCCCCTTGGTCTTCTGCTGTCTTGTAATTAAACTACCTGGAAAAAGTTGACGCCTCGGACCTACAGGACTTTTCTGGCTTCCCTCAGGTGGCTGCAGTGCTGCAGTGAGCTCGCTGCTCTTCCAGCCACAGTGTGGCGACGCCTCAGGCCGTGAAGGAAAAGAAGCCTTAAATGTTGCAACGGTCGTCTTCTATTGAAACCACTTCCTGACTGTAACCTGGCTTTTAACCCTGACCCTTCCCCATCCTAACCCTGACCCTTCCCCATCCTAACCCTTCTATTGAAACCACTTCCTGTCTGTAACCTGGCTTTTAACCCTGACCCTTCCCCATCCTAACCCTGACCCTTCCCCATCCTAACCCTTCTATTGAAACCACTTCCTGTCTGTAACCTGACTTTTAACCCTGACCCTTCCCCATCCTAACCCTTCTATTGAAACCACTTCCTGTCTGTAACCTGGCTTTTAGTATTGAAAGCAGTTAAAGAAGATAAAGAGTGTTTGTGTTTGCAGGTGGGCAATGAGCTTAAACATCATAATGATGACCTTCCCCATCCTAACCCTAACCCTTCCCCATCCTAACCCTAACTGTACATCACATGGTGTGTGAATCATTAAAGCCTTTAGAATAATTTCACTGAGTATAAACAGTAAGATGGTGTTTGGTATTCCAGATGTTCAGGGTTATTGCTGCGTTTTAATAAGACATTCAATGAACAGCTGGAAATAATGAATTCACTGAGTGAATCACTGTAATCTGAAGCCATGTGGTGGCGCTAGAGAGGAGCTGCACAGTCTTTCCTTTCTGTTCACTTGACACAATGAAAGTGAGGAGGTTGGGTTCCAGATGTGAGGAGGTTGGGTTCCAGATGTGAGCCAGCGTGGCAATCTTCCAGTCTTTCTACTGAGGATGATGTTTCCTCTTCCTCTTCCTCCTCTCTGCCCTCTGCTGCTGCTGTGCCTGCTGCCCTTCAAGCTGCTGCTGAGCGTTGTGTCTGAAATGATTGTGATGTCAATGAGAAATCCTCCTGCTGTGAGAGGTGCAGGGCTACAATACACACAGAGATAACAGTGAGCAGTAGCAGACTGTGCTTGTGATGATTCAACAACAGTAAAAGTACTCGCTCTGTGTGGTACACGCAGTACTGGAAGTATTCATCTGAGCCCATGTGGTCTCTTGCATGTTAGCGAGTTTCACATCAGTAGGGGGCGCTACACTTTAACCAACTTGGCCCTTTGTGCATCAGGTTCAACGCTCTTAATGTGAAGGTCCTCCATCAGACCATGGAGACGTGTGAGAGAATGACATGCTTTTATTTTCTTGTTGTTTGTTAATCGGTTAAATTTCGGTACTTGTACAACTGAAGACGAGCACACTGATGATGATGAAGATGATGAAGATTCTACAGTGTGACTGCTGACATCATGTCAAAGGACTGCAAGTGACCCAGCATTCCTCAACACTGTGGGTCTGGAACCAGTGAGCTGTGGACCATGACCACAGTGAGCCAACACCTGGGCCCCAACACTGCAGTCCAGTGGTTCTCAACTGCTGGTTCTCAACTGCTGGTTCTCACACTGCTGGTTCTCAACTGCTGGTTCTCAACTGGAGTTTCAGGACCAACATGATGTCAAAATCAACCTCCTGACTTTCTATCACGACGAATCCACAACGCATGGAATTGAATTGTGTGTCCTAACATTGTGTGTTTGGCAGAATTCTTACAAAGCCGTGACCCAATCAGAACATGTCCAGGACCCATTTCTGGCTCTCGAGCCACCAGTTAAGAAACGCTGCGCCAGATGTTCTTGAAGTCGGCAACTCGCTGTTATAATTGGGTTGCGTGGAAACTCCCCCTGCAGTGTGTTTTCCCTCCTCACTGGTTGGTTGTTACTGGGTCATGTGACTGGTTGATACTCAAGTGTGAAGTACATGCAGTAAACTTTGTCAATAAACACTGGGAGAACCACAGGACAGCTGATCTCTTTTTACTGTTTCCTTCTATTTGCTGATGATGTAATGATCAGAGATGTATACATGTATACATATATACATGTATACATGTATATGTGTATATATGTATACATGTGTATATATATATACATGTATACATGTCTTGCACAGTGAAGCAAAATAAAAGAGGGTTCCAGACTCGGTGGTGTTGATGTGATTCCAAGCTTCCGATGCGTCGTGACTTCCATTCAAAGCTTCACTGTTGACACTTTGATCCCCAGGCTCCTCCCCTTCCTCCTCCTCTTCCTCCTCTTCTGGAGCAGCAGCTTGTGGTGTTTCTACCTTGCCTCCTCCTCTTCAGCCCCAAGGTGGCGCCGCAGCTCCAAGCAGGTTCACCTGCACCCAGGTGAGCTTTGGACCACCACAACCCCCTGCACTGGTCATCATCATCATCATCATCATCATCATCATCAACAGTCACAGTCAGTAGAAGAAGTAGACGTAACTCTCCTCCTCCTCCTCCCAACGGACCTCCTCCTCCTCCTCATCACCTGATCCTCACCTCCTCATCACCTGATCCTCACCTGGGCTGGCAGATTTCTGAGACCAAGCAACATTTAACAGGAGTGTTTCATCATTGCTCAGGTGTTCCATGTCACCTGCTTCATGGTGTAATCTGTATCAAAAGAATGTTTGTTTTGCATCATCACACGCTGGTATCTGACGTGCAGAGTGAAGTTTAATTGTGAACAGAAAGACTTTTTTGAAAATACAATTGAGAATTTTTTTTTTCTTAGAGAAAAATGTAATATTTTTCTGCTTTAATCACTTTTTTTGGAGGTCCTCTAATTTTATTTTGGTAAAATTGACGTCCGACAAGAAGAAGAAGATTCAACAACCGCAGGAAAACTGGAAGTGCTTGGAAAATATTTTTAATCCTGGGTTTACTTTGGTTAGGGTATCAGGGTAAATGAGGTGGCGCCCCCACCAATGCCAGTCAAGGTCAAGGTCACACAGGTCAAAGGTTGCGATGGTTTTTTATTTTCAGAAAATTGAATCCTGGAAATCTCAGTTTTAAAAACTAAGAAGGAATTTCGCTGGTGCAACATTGGGTTAGGGTTACCCTAGGGTTAGGGTTAGGGTTCCTCAAGTACTAGAAGCCCCAAATTTGCTGTGGGTGCTTCTTGGGGGCTCCTGTTGAAAGAGCAAGTGGCCCCATGTCTCTAGGACAAAGTTGAAATTTCACCCCATAGACTTGCATTGAAATAAGGCTGAAGCTAGGGTTAGGGTTAGGGTTAGGGTTAGGGTTAAGATTAGGGTTAGGGTTCCTCAAGTACTAGAAGCCCAAAATTTGCTGTGGGCGCTTCTTGGGGGCTCCTGATGAAAGAACAAGTGGCCCCATGTCTCTAGGACAAAGTTGAAATTTCACCCCATAGACTTGCATTGAAATAAGGCTGAAGCTAGGGTTAGGGTTAAGATTAGGGTTAGGGTTCCTCAAGTACTAGAAGCCCCAAATTTGCTGTGGGTGCTTCTTGGGGGCTCCTGATGAAAGAGCAAGTGGCCCCATGTCTCTAGGACAAAGTTGAACTTTCACCCCGTAGACTTGCATTGAAATAAGGCTGAAGCTAGGGTTAGGGTTAGGGTTAGGGTTAGGGTTAAGGTTAGGGTTAGGGTTCCTCAAGTACTAGAAGCCCCAAATTTGCTGTGGGCGCTTCTTGGGGGCTCCTGATGAAAGAGCAAGTGGCCCCATGTCTCTAGGACAAAGTTGAAATTTCACCCCATAGACTTGCATTGAAATAAGGCTGAAGCTAGGGTTAGGGTTAGGGTTAGGGTTAAGGTTAGGGTTAGGGTTCCTCAAGTACTAGAAGCCCCAAATTTGCTGTGGGCGCTTCTTGGGGGCTCCTGATGAAAGAGCAAGTGGCCCCATGTCTCTAGGACAAAGTTGAAATTTCACCCCATAGACTTGCATTGAAATAAGGCTGAAGCTAGGGTTAGGGTTAGGGTTAGGGTTAAGATTAGGGTTAGGGTTCCTCAAGTACTAGAAGCCCCAAATTTGCTGTGGGCGTTTCTTGGGGGCTCCTGATGAAAGAGCAAGTGGCCCCATGTCTCTAGGACAAAGTTGAAATTTCACCCCATAGACTTGCATTGAAATAAGGCTGAAGCTAGGGTTAGGGTTAAGATTAGGGTTAGGGTTCCTCAAGTACTAGAAGCCCCAAATTTGCTGTGGGTGCTTCTTGGGGGCTCCTGATGAAAGAGCAAGTGGCCCCATGTCTCTAGGACAAAGTTGAACTTTCACCCCGTAGACTTGCATTGAAATAAGGCTGAAGCTAGGGTTAGGGTTAGGGTTAGGGTTAGGGTTAAGGTTAGGGTTAGGGTTCCTCAAGTACTAGAAGCCCCAAATTTGCTGTGGGCGCTTCTTGGGGGCTCCTGATGAAAGAGCAAGTGGCCCCATGTCTCTAGGACAAAGTTGAAATTTCACCCCATAGACTTGCATTGAAATAAGGCTGAAGCTAGGGTTAGGGTTAGGGTTAGGGTTAGGGTTAAGATTAGGGTTAGGGTTCCTCAAGTACTAGAAGCCCAAAATTTGCTGTGGGCGCTTCTTGGGGGCTCCTGATGAAAGAACAAGTGGCCCCATGTCTCTAGGACAAAGTTGAAATTTCACCCCATAGACTTGCATTGAAATAAGGCTGAAGCTAGGGTTAGGGTTAAGATTAGGGTTAGGGTTCCTCAAGTACTAGAAGCCCCAAATTTGCTGTGGGTGCTTCTTGGGGGCTCCTGATGAAAGAGCAAGTGGCCCCATGTCTCTAGGACAAAGTTGAACTTTCACCCCGTAGACTTGCATTGAAATAAGGCTGAAGCTAGGGTTAGGGTTAGGGTTAGGGTTAAGGTTAGGGTTAGGGTTCCTCAAGTACTAGAAGCCCCAAATTTGCTGTGGGCGCTTCTTGGGGGCTCCTGATGAAAGAGCAAGTGGCCCCATGTCTCTAGGACAAAGTTGAAATTTCACCCCATAGACTTGCATTGAAATAAGGCTGAAGCTAGGGTTAGGGTTAGGGTTAGGGTTAAGGTTAGGGTTAGGGTTCCTCAAGTACTAGAAGCCCCAAATTTGCTGTGGGCGCTTCTTGGGGGCTCCTGATGAAAGAGCAAGTGGCCCCATGTCTCTAGGACAAAGTTGAAATTTCACCCCATAGACTTGCATTGAAATAAGGCTGAAGCTAGGGTTAGGGTTAGGGTTAGGGTTAAGATTAGGGTTAGGGTTCCTCAAGTACTAGAAGCCCCAAATTTGCTGTGGGCGTTTCTTGGGGGCTCCTGATGAAAGAGCAAGTGGCCCCATGTCTCTAGGACAAAGTTGAAATTTCACCCCATAGACTTGCATTGAAATAAGGCTGAAGCTAGGGTTAGGGTTAGGGTTAGGGTTAAGATTAGGGTTAGGGTTCCTCAAGTACTAGAAGCCCAAAATTTGCTGTGGGCGCTTCTTGGGGGATCCTGATGAAAGAACAAGTGGCCCCATGTCTCTAGGACAAAGTTGAAATTTCACCCCATAGACTTGCATTGAAATAAGGCTGAAGCTAGGGTTAGGATTAAGATTAGGGTTAGGGTTCCTCAAGTACTAGAAGCCCCAAATTTGCTGTGGGTGCTTCTTGGGGGCTCCTGATGAAAGAGCAAGTGGCCCCATGTCTCTAGGACAAAGTTGAACTTTCACCCCGTAGACTTGCATTGAAATAAGGCTGAAGCTAGGGTTAGGGTTAGGGTTAGGGTTAGGGTTAAGGTTAGGGTTAGGGTTCCTCAAGTACTAGAAGCCCCAAATTTGCTGTGGGCGCTTCTTGGGGGCTCCTGATGAAAGAGCAAGTGGCCCCATGTCTCTAGGACAAAGTTGAAATTTCACCCCATAGACTTGCATTGAAATAAGGCTGAAGCTAGGGTTAGGGTTAGGGTTAGGGTTAAGGTTAGGGTTAGGGTTCCTCAAGTACTAGAAGCCCCAAATTTGCTGTGGGCGCTTCTTGGGGGCTCCTGATGAAAGAGCAAGTGGCCCCATGTCTCTAGGACAAAGTTGAAATTTCACCCCATAGACTTGCATTGAAATAAGGCTGAAGCTAGGGTTAGGGTTAGGGTTAGGGTTAAGATTAGGGTTAGGGTTCCTCAAGTACTAGAAGCCCCAAATTTGCTGTGGGCGTTTCTTGGGGGCTCCTGATGAAAGAGCAAGTGGCCCCATGTCTCTAGGACAAAGTTGAAATTTCACCCCATAGACTTGCATTGAAATAAGGCTGAAGCTAGGGTTAGGGTTAAGATTAGGGTTAGGGTTCCGCAAGTACTAGAAGCCCCAAATTTGCTGTGGGTGCTTCTTGGGGGCTCCTGATGAAAGAGCAAGTGGCCCCATGTCTCTAGGACAAAGTTGAACTTTCACCCCGTAGACTTGCATTGAAATAAGGCTGAAGCTAGGGTTAGGGTTAGGGTTAGGGTTAGGGTTAAGGTTAGGGTTAGGGTTCCTCAAGTACTAGAAGCCCCAAATTTGCTGTGGGCGCTTCTTGGGGGCTCCTGATGAAAGAGCAAGTGGCCCCATGTCTCTAGGACAAAGTTGAAATTACACCCCATAGACTTGCATTGAAATAAGGCTGAAGCTAGGGTTAGGGTTAAGATTAGGGTTAAGGTTAGGGTTAGGGTTCCTCAAGTACTAGAAGCCCCAAATTTGCTGTGGGCGCTTCTTGGGGGCTCCTGATGAAAGAGCAAGTGGCCCCATGTCTCTAGGACAAAGTTGAAATTTCACCCAATAGAATTGCATTGAAATAAGGCTGAAGCTAGGGTTAGGGTTCCTCAAGTACTAGAAGCCCCAAATTTGCTGTGGGCGCTTCTTGGGGGCTCCTGATGAAAGAACAAGTGGCCCCATGTCTCTAGGACAAAGTTGAAATTTCACCCCATAGACTTGCATTGAAATAAGGCTGAAGCTAGGGTTAGGGTTAGGGTTAGGGTTAAGATTAGGGTTAGGGTTCCTCAAGTACTAGAAGCCCCAAATTTGCTGTGGGCGCTTCTTGGGGGCTCCTGATGAAAGAGCAAGTGGCCCCATGTCTCTAGGACAAAGTTGAAATTTCACCCCATAGACTTGCATTGAAATAAGGCTGAAGCTAGGGGAAGGGTTAGGGTTAGAGTTAAGGTTAGGGTTAGGGTTCCTCAAGTACTAGAAGCCCCAAATTTGCTGTGGGCGCTTCTTGGGGGCTCCTGATGAAAGAGCAAGTGGCCCCATGTCTCTAGGACAAAGTTGAAATTTCACCCCATAGACTTGCATTGAAATAAGGCTGAAGCTAGGGTTAGGGTTAGGGTTAGGGTTAAGATTAGGGTTAGGGTTCCTCAAGTACTAGAAGCCCCAAATTTGCTGTGGGCGCTTCTTGGGGGCTCCTGATGAAAGAGCAAGTGGCCCCATGTCTCTAGGACAAAGTTGAAATTTCACCCCATAGACTTGCATTGAAATAAGGCTGAAGCTAGGGTTAGGGTTAGGGTTAGGGTTAAGATTAGGGTTAGGGTTCCTCAAGTACTAGAAGCCCCAAATTTGCTGTGGGCGCTTCTTGGGGGCTCCTGATGAAAGAGCAAGTGGCCCCATGTCTCTAGGACAAAGTTGAAATTTCACCCCATAGACTTGCATTGAAATAAGGTTGAAGCTAGGGTTAGGGTTAGGGTTAGGGTTAAGATTAGGGTTAGGGTTCCTGAAGTACTAGAAGCCCCAAATTTGCTGTGGGCGCTTCTTGGGGGCTCCTGATGAAAGAGCAAGTGGCCCCATGTCTCTAGGACAAAGTTGAAATTTCACCCCATAGACTTGCATTGAAATAAGGCTGAAGCTAGGGTTAGGGTTAGGGTTAGGGTTAAGGTTAGGGTTAGGGTTCCTCAAGTACTAGAAGCCCCAAATTTGCTGTGGGCGCTTCTTGGGGGCTCCTGATGAAAGAGCAAGTGGCCCCATGTCTCTAGGACAAAGTTGAAATTTCACCCCATAGACTTGCATTGAAATAAGGCTGAAGCTAGGGTTAGGGTTAGGGTTAGGGTTAAGATTAGGGTTAGGGTTCCTCAAGTACTAGAAGCCCCAAATCTGCTGTGGGCGCTTCTTGGGGGCTCCTGATGAAAGAGCAAGTGGCCCCATGTCTCTAGGACAAAGTTGAAATTTCACCCCATAGACTTGCATTGAAATAAGGCTGAAGCTAGGGTTAGGGTTAGGGTTAGGGTTAAGGTTAGGGTTAGGGTTCCTCAAGTACTAGAAGCCCCAAATTTGCTGTGGGCGCTTCTTGGGGGCTCCTGATGAAAGAGCAAGTGGCCCCATGTCTCTAGGACAAAGTTGAAATTTCACCCCATAGACTTGCATTGAAATAAGGCTGAAGCTAGGGGTAGGGTTAGGGTTAGGGTTAAGGTTAGGGTTAGGGTTCCTCAAGTACTAGAAGCCCCAAATTTGCTGTGGGCGCTTCTTGGGGGCTCCTGATGAAAGAGCAAGTGGCCCCATGTCTCTAGGACAAAGTTGAAATTTCACCCCATAGACTTGCATTGAAATAAGGCTGAAGCTAGGGTTAGGGTTAGGGTTAGGGTTAAGATTAGGGTTAGGGTTCCTCAAGTACTAGAAGACCCAAATTTGCTGTGGGCGCTTCTTGGGGGCTCCTGATGAAAGAGCAAGTGGCCCCATGTCTCTAGGACAAAGTTGAACTTTCACCCCGTAGACTTGCATTGAAATAAGGCTGAAGCTAGGGTTAGGGTTAAGGTTAGGGTTAGGGTTCCTCAAGTACTAGAAGACCCAAATTTGCTGTGGGCGCTTCTTGGGGGCTCCTGATGAAAGAGCAAGTGGCCCCATGTCTCTAGGACAAAGTTGAAATTTCACCCCATAGACTTGCATTGAAATAAGGCTGAAGCTAGGGTTAGGGTTAGGGTTAGGGTTAAGATTAGGGTTAGGGTTCCTCAAGTACTAGAAGCCCCAAATTTGCTGTGGGCGCTTCTTGGGGGCTCCTGATGAAAGAGCAAGTGGCCCCATGTCTCTAGGACAAAGTTGAAATTTCACCCCATAGACTTGCATTGAAATAAGGCTGAAGCTAGGGTTAGGGTTAGGGTTAAGATTAGGGTTAGGGTTCCTCAAGTACTAGAAGCCCCAAATTTGCTGTGGGCGCTTCTTGGGGGCTCCTGATGAAAGAGCAAGTGGCCCCATGTCCCTAGGACAAAGTTGAAATTTCACCCCATAGACTTGCATTGAAATAAGGCTGAAGCTAGGGTTAGGGTTAGGGTTAGGGTTAAGATTAGGGTTAGGGTTCCTCAAGTACTAGAAGCCCCAAATTTGCTGTGGGCGCTTCTTGGGGGCTCCTGATGAAAGAGCAAGTGGCCCCATGTCTCTAGGACAAAGTTGAAATTTCACCCCATAGACTTGCATTGAAATAAGGCTGAAGCTAGGGTTAGGGTTAGGGTTAGGGTTAAGATTAGGGTTAGGGTTCCTCAAGTACTAGAAGCCCCAAATCTGCTGTGGGCGCTTCTTGGGGGCTCCTGATGAAAGAGCAAATGGCCCCATGTCTCTAGGACAAAGTTGAAATTTCACCACATAGACTTGCATTGAAATAAGGCTGAAGCTAGGGTTAGGGTTAGGGTTAGGGTTAAGATTAGGGTTAGCGTTCCTCAAGTACTAGAAGCCCCAAATCTACTGTGGGCGCTTCTTGGGGGCTCCTGATGAAAGAGCAAGTGGCCCCATGTCTCTAGGACAAAGTTGAAATTTCACCCCATAGACTTGCATTGAAATAAGGCTGAAGCTAGGGTTAGGGTTAGGGTTAGGGTTAAGATTAGGGTTAGCGTTCCTCAAGTACTAGAAGCCCCAAATCTACTGTGGGCGCTTCTTGGGGGCTCCTGATGAAAGAGCAAGTGGCCCCATGTCTCTAGGACAAAGTTGAAATTTCACCCCATAGACTTGCATTGAAATAAGGCTGAAGCTAGGGTTAGGGTTAGGGTTAGGGTTAAGATTAGGGTTAGGGTTCCTCAAGTACTAGAAGCCCCAAATTTGCTGTGGGCGCTTCTTGGGGGCTCCTGATGAAAGAGCAAGTGGCCCCATGTCTCTAGGACAAAGTTGAAATTTCACCCCATAGACTTGCATTGAAATAAGGCTGAAGCTAGGGTTAGGGTTAGGGTTAGGGTTAAGATTAGGGTTAGCGTTCCTCAAGTACTAGAAGCCCCAAATCTACTGTGGGCGCTTCTTGGGGGCTCCTGATGAAAGAGCAAGTGGCCCCATGTCTCTAGGACAAAGTTGAAATTTCACCCCATAGACTTGCATTGAAATAAGGCTGAAGCTAGGGTTAGGGTTAGGGTTAGGGTTAAGATTAGGGTTAGGGTTCCTCAAGTACTAGAAGCCCCAAATTTGCTGTGGGCGCTTCTTGGGGGCTCCTGATGAAAGAGCAAGTGGCCCCATGTCTCTAGGACAAAGTTGAAATTTCACCACATAGACTTGCATTGAAATAAGGCTGAAGCTAGGGTTAGGGTTAGGTTAGGGTTAAGATTAGGGTTAGCGTTCCTCAAGTACTAGAAGCCCCAAATCTACTGTGGGCGCTTCTTGGGGGCTCCTGATGAAAGAGCAAGTGGCCCCATGTCTCTAGGACAAAGTTGAAATTTCACCCCATAGACTTGCATTGAAATAAGGCTGAAGCTAGGGTTAGGGTTAGGGTTAGGGTTAAGATTAGGGTTAGGGTTCCTCAAGTACTAGAAGCCCCAAATTTGCTGTGGGCGCTTCTTGGGGGCTCCTGATGAAAGAGCAAGTGGCCCCATGTCTCTAGGACAAAGTTGAAATTTCACCCCATAGACTTGCATTGAAATAAGGCTGAAGCTAGGGTTAGGGTTAGGGTTAGGGTTAAGATTAGGGTTAGGGTTCCTCAAGTACTAGAAGCCCCAAATTTGCTGTGGGCGTTTCTTGGGGGCTCCTGATGAAAGAGCAAGTGGCCCCATGTCTCTAGGACAAAGTTGAAATTTCACCCCATAGACTTGCATTGAAATAAGGCTGAAGCTAGGGTTAGGGTTAGGGTTAGGGTTAGGGTTAAGATTAGGGTTAGGGTTCCTCAAGTACTAGAAGCCCCAAATTTGCTGTGGGTGCTTCTTGGGGGCTCCTGATGAAAGAGCAAGTGGCCCCATGTCTCTAGGACAAAGTTGAACTTTCACCCCGTAGACTTGCATTGAAATAAGGCTGAAGCTAGGGTTAGGGTTAGGGTTAGGGTTAGGGTTAAGGTTAGGGTTAGGGTTCCTCAAGTACTAGAAGCCCCAAATTTGCTGTGGGCGCTTCTTGGGGGCTCCTGATGAAAGAGCAAGTGGCCCCATGTCTCTAGGACAAAGTTGAAATTACACCCCATAGACTTGCATTGAAATAAGGCTGAAGCTAGGGTTAGGGTTAAGATTAGGGTTAAGGTTAGGTTTAGGGTTCCTCAAGTACTAGAAGCCCCAAATTTGCTGTGGGCGCTTCTTGGGGGCTCCTGATGAAAGAGCAAGTGGCCCCATGTCTCTAGGACAAAGTTGAAATTTCACCCCATAGACTTGCATTGAAATAAGGCTGAAGCTAGGGTTAGGGTTAGGGTTAGGGTTAAGATTAGGGTTAGGGTTCCTCAAGTACTAGAAGCCCCAAATTTGCTGTGGGCGTTTCTTGGGGGCTCCTGATGAAAGAGCAAGTGGCCCCATGTCTCTAGGACAAAGTTGAAATTTCACCCCATAGACTTGCATTGAAATAAGGCTGAAGCTAGGGTTAGGGTTAAGATTAGGGTTAGGGTTCCTCAAGTACTAGAAGCCCCAAATTTGCTGTGGGTGCTTCTTGGGGGCTCCTGATGAAAGAGCAAGTGGCCCCATGTCTCTAGGACAAAGTTGAACTTTCACCCCGTAGACTTGCATTGAAATAAGGCTGAAGCTAGGGTTAGGGTTAGGGTTAGGGTTAAGGTTAGGGTTAGGGTTCCTCAAGTACTAGAAGCCCCAAATTTGCTGTGGGCGCTTCTTGGGGGCTCCTGATGAAAGAGCAAGTGGCCCCATGTCTCTAGGACAAAGTTGAAATTACACCCCATAGACTTGCATTGAAATAAGGCTGAAGCTAGGGTTAGGGTTAGGGTTAGGGTTAAGATTAGGGTTAGGGTTCCTCAAGTACTAGAAGCCCCAAATTTGCTGTGGGCGCTTCTTGGGGGCTCCTGATGAAAGAGCAAGTGGCCCCATGTCTCTAGGACAAAGTTGAAATTTCACCCCATAGACTTGCATTGAAATAAGGCTGAAGCTAGGGTTAGGGTTAGGGTTAGGGTTAAGATTAGGGTTAGCGTTCCTCAAGTACTAGAAGCCCCAAATCTACTGTGGGCGCTTCTTGGGGGCTCCTGATGAAAGAGCAAGTGGCCCCATGTCTCTAGGACAAAGTTGAAATTTCACCCCATAGACTTGCATTGAAATAAGGCTGAAGCTAGGGTTAGGGTTAGGGTTAGGGTTAAGATTAGGGTTAGGGTTCCTCAAGTACTAGAAGCCCCAAATTTGCTGTGGGCGCTTCTTGGGGGCTCCTGATGAAAGAGCAAGTGGCCCCATGTCTCTAGGACAAAGTTGAAATTTCACCCCATAGACTTGCATTGAAATAAGGCTGAAGCTAGGGTTAGGGTTAGGGTTAGGGTTAAGGTTAGGGTTAGGGTTCCTCAAGTACTAGAAGCCCCAAATTTGCTGTGGGCGCTTCTTGGGGGCTCCTGATGAAAGAGCAAGTGGCCCCATGTCTCTAGGACAAAGTTGAAATTTCACCCCATAGACTTGCATTGAAATAAGGCTGAAGCTAGGGTTAGGGTTAGGGTTAGGGTTAAGATTAGGGTTAGGGTTCCTCAAGTACTAGAAGCCCCAAATTTGCTGTGGGCGTTTCTTGGGGGCTCCTGATGAAAGAGCAAGTGGCCCCATGTCTCTAGGACAAAGTTGAAATTTCACCCCATAGACTTGCATTGAAATAAGGCTGAAGCTAGGGTTAGGGTTAGGGTTAGGGTTAAGATTAGGGTTAGGGTTCCTCAAGTACTAGAAGCCCAAAATTTGCTGTGGGCGCTTCTTGGGGGATCCTGATGAAAGAACAAGTGGCCCCATGTCTCTAGGACAAAGTTGAAATTTCACCCCATAGACTTGCATTGAAATAAGGCTGAAGCTAGGGTTAGGATTAAGATTAGGGTTAGGGTTCCTCAAGTACTAGAAGCCCCAAATTTGCTGTGGGTGCTTCTTGGGGGCTCCTGATGAAAGAGCAAGTGGCCCCATGTCTCTAGGACAAAGTTGAACTTTCACCCCGTAGACTTGCATTGAAATAAGGCTGAAGCTAGGGTTAGGGTTAGGGTTAGGGTTAGGGTTAAGGTTAGGGTTAGGGTTCCTCAAGTACTAGAAGCCCCAAATTTGCTGTGGGCGCTTCTTGGGGGCTCCTGATGAAAGAGCAAGTGGCCCCATGTCTCTAGGACAAAGTTGAAATTTCACCCCATAGACTTGCATTGAAATAAGGCTGAAGCTAGGGTTAGGGTTAGGGTTAGGGTTAAGGTTAGGGTTAGGGTTCCTCAAGTACTAGAAGCCCCAAATTTGCTGTGGGCGCTTCTTGGGGGCTCCTGATGAAAGAGCAAGTGGCCCCATGTCTCTAGGACAAAGTTGAAATTTCACCCCATAGACTTGCATTGAAATAAGGCTGAAGCTAGGGTTAGGGTTAGGGTTAGGGTTAAGATTAGGGTTAGGGTTCCTCAAGTACTAGAAGCCCCAAATTTGCTGTGGGCGTTTCTTGGGGGCTCCTGATGAAAGAGCAAGTGGCCCCATGTCTCTAGGACAAAGTTGAAATTTCACCCCATAGACTTGCATTGAAATAAGGCTGAAGCTAGGGTTAGGGTTAAGATTAGGGTTAGGGTTCCTCAAGTACTAGAAGCCCCAAATTTGCTGTGGGTGCTTCTTGGGGGCTCCTGATGAAAGAGCAAGTGGCCCCATGTCTCTAGGACAAAGTTGAACTTTCACCCCGTAGACTTGCATTGAAATAAGGCTGAAGCTAGGGTTAGGGTTAGGGTTAGGGTTAAGGTTAGGGTTAGGGTTCCTCAAGTACTAGAAGCCCCAAATTTGCTGTGGGCGCTTCTTGGGGGCTCCTGATGAAAGAGCAAGTGGCCCCATGTCTCTAGGACAAAGTTGAAATTACACCCCATAGACTTGCATTGAAATAAGGCTGAAGCTAGGGTTAGGGTTAAGATTAGGGTTAAGGTTAGGTTTAGGGTTCCTCAAGTACTAGAAGCCCCAAATTTGCTGTGGGCGCTTCTTGGGGGCTCCTGATGAAAGAGCAAGTGGCCCCATGTCTCTAGGACAAAGTTGAAATTTCACCCCATAGACTTGCATTGAAATAAGGCTGAAGCTAGGGTTAGGGTTAGGGTTAGGGTTAAGATTAGGGTTAGGGTTCCTCAAGTACTAGAAGCCCCAAATTTGCTGTGGGCGTTTCTTGGGGGCTCCTGATGAAAGAGCAAGTGGCCCCATGTCTCTAGGACAAAGTTGAAATTTCACCCCATAGACTTGCATTGAAATAAGGCTGAAGCTAGGGTTAGGGTTAAGATTAGGGTTAGGGTTCCTCAAGTACTAGAAGCCCCAAATTTGCTGTGGGTGCTTCTTGGGGGCTCCTGATGAAAGAGCAAGTGGCCCCATGTCTCTAGGACAAAGTTGAACTTTCACCCCGTAGACTTGCATTGAAATAAGGCTGAAGCTAGGGTTAGGGTTAGGGTTAGGGTTAAGGTTAGGGTTAGGGTTCCTCAAGTACTAGAAGCCCCAAATTTGCTGTGGGCGCTTCTTGGGGGCTCCTGATGAAAGAGCAAGTGGCCCCATGTCTCTAGGACAAAGTTGAAATTACACCCCATAGACTTGCATTGAAATAAGGCTGAAGCTAGGGTTAGGGTTAAGATTAGGGTTAAGGTTAGGGTTAGGGTTCCTCAAGTACTAGAAGCCCCAAATTTGCTGTGGGCGCTTCTTGGGGGCTCCTGATGAAAGAGCAAGTGGCCCCATGTCTCTAGGAAAAAGTTGAAATTTCACCCGATAGAATTGCATTGAAATAAGGCTGAAGCTAGGGTTAGGGTTCCTCAAGTACTAGAAGCCCCAAATTTGCTGTGGGCGCTTCTTGGGGGCTCCTGATGAAAGAACAAGTGGCCCCATGTCTCTAGGACAAAGTTGAAATTTCACCCCATAGACTTGCATTGAAATAAGGCTGAAGCTAGGGTTAGGGTTAGGGTTAGGGTTAAGATTAGGGTTAGGGTTCCTCAAGTACTAGAAGCCCCAAATTTGCTGTGGGCGCTTCTTGGGGGCTCCTGATGAAAGAGCAAGTGGCCCCATGTCTCTAGGACAAAGTTGAAATTTCACCCCATAGACTTGCATTGAAATAAGGCTGAAGCTAGGGGTAGGGTTAGGGTTAGAGTTAAAGTTAGGGTTAGGGTTCCTCAAGTACTAGAAGCCCCAAATTTGCTGTGGGCGCTTCTTGGGGGCTCCTGATGAAAGAGCAAGTGGCCCCATGTCTCTAGGACAAAGTTGAAATTTCACCCCATAGACTTGCATTGAAATAAGGCTGAAGCTAGGGTTAGGGTTAGGGTTAGGGTTAAGATTAGGGTTAGGGTTCCTCAAGTACTAGAAGCCCCAAATTTGCTGTGGGCGCTTCTTGGGGGCTCCTGATGAAAGAGCAAGTGGCCCCATGTCTCTAGGACAAAGTTGAAATTTCACCCCATAGACTTGCATTGAAATAAGGCTGAAGCTAGGGTTAGGGTTAGGGTTAGGGTTAGGGTTAAGATTAGGGTTAGGGTTCCTCAAGTACTAGAAGCCCCAAATTTGCTGTGGGCGCTTCTTGGGGGCTCCTGATGAAAGAGCAAGTGGCCCCATGTCTCTAGGACAAAGTTGAAATTTCACCCCATAGACTTGCATTGAAATAAGGCTGAAGCTAGGGTTAGGGTTAGGGTTAGGGTTAAGGTTAGGGTTAGGGTTCCTCAAGTACTAGAAGCCCCAAATTTGCTGTGGGCGCTTCTTGGGGGCTCCTGATGAAAGAGCAAGTGGCCCCATGTCTCTAGGACAAAGTTGAAATTTCACCCCATAGACTTGCATTGAAATAAGGCTGAAGCTAGGGTTAGGGTTAGGGTTAGGGTTAAGATTAGGGTTAGGGTTCCTCAAGTACTAGAAGCCCCAAATTTGCTGTGGGCGTTTCTTGGGGGCTCCTGATGAAAGAGCAAGTGGCCCCATGTCTCTAGGACAAAGTTGAAATTTCACCCCATAGACTTGCATTGAAATAAGGCTGAAGCTAGGGTTAGGGTTAAGATTAGGGTTAGGGTTCCTCAAGTACTAGAAGCCCCAAATTTGCTGTGGGTGCTTCTTGGGGGCTCCTGATGAAAGAGCAAGTGGCCCCATGTCTCTAGGACAAAGTTGAACTTTCACCCCGTAGACTTGCATTGAAATAAGGCTGAAGCTAGGGTTAGGGTTAGGGTTAGGGTTAAGGTTAGGGTTAGGGTTCCTCAAGTACTAGAAGCCCCAAATTTGCTGTGGGCGCTTCTTGGGGGCTCCTGATGAAAGAGCAAGTGGCCCCATGTCTCTAGGACAAAGTTGAAATTACACCCCATAGACTTGCATTGAAATAAGGCTGAAGCTAGGGTTAGGGTTAGGGTTAGGGTTAAGATTAGGGTTAGCGTTCCTCAAGTACTAGAAGCCCCAAATCTACTGTGGGCGCTTCTTGGGGGCTCCTGATGAAAGAGCAAGTGGCCCCATGTCTCTAGGACAAAGTTGAAATTTCACCCCATAGACTTGCATTGAAATAAGGCTGAAGCTAGGGTTAGGGTTAGGGTTAGGGTTAAGATTAGGGTTAGGGTTCCTCAAGTACTAGAAGCCCCAAATTTGCTGTGGGCGCTTCTTGGGGGCTCCTGATGAAAGAGCAAGTGGCCCCATGTCTCTAGGACAAAGTTGAACTTTCACCCCGTAGACTTGCATTGAAATAAGGCTGAAGCTAGGGTTAGGGTTAGGGTTAGGGTTAAGGTTAGGGTTAGGGTTCCTCAAGTACTAGAAGCCCCAAATTTGCTGTGGGCGCTTCTTGGGGGCTCCTGATGAAAGAGCAAGTGGCCCCATGTCTCTAGGACAAAGTTGAAATTACACCCCATAGACTTGCATTGAAATAAGGCTGAAGCTAGGGTTAGGGTTAGGGTTAGGGTTAAGATTAGGGTTAGCGTTCCTCAAGTACTAGAAGCCCCAAATCTACTGTGGGCGCTTCTTGGGGGCTCCTGATGAAAGAGCAAGTGGCCCCATGTCTCTAGGACAAAGTTGAAATTTCACCCCATAGACTTGCATTGAAATAAGGCTGAAGCTAGGGTTAGGGTTAGGGTTAGGGTTAAGATTAGGGTTAGGGTTCCTCAAGTACTAGAAGCCCCAAATTTGCTGTGGGCGCTTCTTGGGGGCTCCTGATGAAAGAGCAAGTGGCCCCATGTCTCTAGGACAAAGTTGAACTTTCACCCCGTAGACTTGCATTGAAATAAGGCTGAAGCTAGGGTTAGGGTTAGGGTTAGGGTTAAGGTTAGGGTTAGGGTTCCTCAAGTACTAGAAGCCCCAAATTTGCTGTGGGCGCTTCTTGGGGGCTCCTGATGAAAGAGCAAGTGGCCCCATGTCTCTAGGACAAAGTTGAAATTACACCCCATAGACTTGCATTGAAATAAGGCTGAAGCTAGGGTTAGGGTTAGGGTTAGGGTTAAGATTAGGGTTAGCGTTCCTCAAGTACTAGAAGCCCCAAATCTACTGTGGGCGCTTCTTGGGGGCTCCTGATGAAAGAGCAAGTGGCCCCATGTCTCTAGGACAAAGTTGAAATTTCACCCCATAGACTTGCATTGAAATAAGGCTGAAGCTAGGGTTAGGGTTAGGGTTAGGGTTAAGATTAGGGTTAGGGTTCCTCAAGTACTAGAAGCCCCAAATTTGCTGTGGGCGCTTCTTGGGGGCTCCTGATGAAAGAGCAAGTGGCCCCATGTCTCTAGGACAAAGTTGAAATTTCACCACATAGACTTGCATTGAAATAAGGCTGAAGCTAGGGTTAGGGTTAGGGTTAGGGTTAAGATTAGGGTTAGCGTTCCTCAAGTACTAGAAGCCCCAAATCTACTGTGGGCGCTTCTTGGGGGCTCCTGATGAAAGAGCAAGTGGCCCCATGTCTCTAGGACAAAGTTGAAATTTCACCCCATAGACTTGCATTGAAATAAGGCTGAAGCTAGGGTTAGGGTTAGGGTTAGGGTTAAGATTAGGGTTAGGGTTCCTCAAGTACTAGAAGCCCCAAATTTGCTGTGGGCGCTTCTTGGGGGCTCCTGATGAAAGAGCAAGTGGCCCCATGTCTCTAGGACAAAGTTGAAATTTCACCCCATAGACTTGCATTGAAATAAGGCTGAAGCTAGGGTTAGGGTTAGGGTTAGGGTTAAGGTTAGGGTTAGGGTTCCTCAAGTACTAGAAGCCCCAAATTTGCTGTGGGCGCTTCTTGGGGGCTCCTGATGAAAGAGCAAGTGGCCCCATGTCTCTAGGACAAAGTTGAAATTTCACCCCATAGACTTGCATTGAAATAAGGCTGAAGCTAGGGTTAGGGTTAGGGTTAGGGTTAAGATTAGGGTTAGGGTTCCTCAAGTACTAGAAGCCCCAAATTTGCTGTGGGCGTTTCTTGGGGGCTCCTGATGAAAGAGCAAGTGGCCCCATGTCTCTAGGACAAAGTTGAAATTTCACCCCATAGACTTGCATTGAAATAAGGCTGAAGCTAGGGTTAGGGTTAAGATTAGGGTTAGGGTTCCTCAAGTACTAGAAGCCCCAAATTTGCTGTGGGTGCTTCTTGGGGGCTCCTGATGAAAGAGCAAGTGGCCCCATGTCTCTAGGACAAAGTTGAACTTTCACCCCGTAGACTTGCATTGAAATAAGGCTGAAGCTAGGGTTAGGGTTAGGGTTAGGGTTAAGGTTAGGGTTAGGGTTCCTCAAGTACTAGAAGCCCCAAATTTGCTGTGGGCGCTTCTTGGGGGCTCCTGATGAAAGAGCAAGTGGCCCCATGTCTCTAGGACAAAGTTGAAATTACACCCCATAGACTTGCATTGAAATAAGGCTGAAGCTAGGGTTAGGGTTAGGGTTAGGGTTAAGATTAGGGTTAGCGTTCCTCAAGTACTAGAAGCCCCAAATCTACTGTGGGCGCTTCTTGGGGGCTCCTGATGAAAGAGCAAGTGGCCCCATGTCTCTAGGACAAAGTTGAAATTTCACCCCATAGACTTGCATTGAAATAAGGCTGAAGCTAGGGTTAGGGTTAGGGTTAGGGTTAAGATTAGGGTTAGGGTTCCTCAAGTACTAGAAGCCCCAAATTTGCTGTGGGCGCTTCTTGGGGGCTCCTGATGAAAGAGCAAGTGGCCCCATGTCTCTAGGACAAAGTTGAACTTTCACCCCGTAGACTTGCATTGAAATAAGGCTGAAGCTAGGGTTAGGGTTAGGGTTAGGGTTAAGGTTAGGGTTAGGGTTCCTCAAGTACTAGAAGCCCCAAATTTGCTGTGGGCGCTTCTTGGGGGCTCCTGATGAAAGAGCAAGTGGCCCCATGTCTCTAGGACAAAGTTGAAATTACACCCCATAGACTTGCATTGAAATAAGGCTGAAGCTAGGGTTAGGGTTAGGGTTAGGGTTAAGATTAGGGTTAGCGTTCCTCAAGTACTAGAAGCCCCAAATCTACTGTGGGCGCTTCTTGGGGGCTCCTGATGAAAGAGCAAGTGGCCCCATGTCTCTAGGACAAAGTTGAAATTTCACCCCATAGACTTGCATTGAAATAAGGCTGAAGCTAGGGTTAGGGTTAGGGTTAGGGTTAAGATTAGGGTTAGGGTTCCTCAAGTACTAGAAGCCCCAAATTTGCTGTGGGCGCTTCTTGGGGGCTCCTGATGAAAGAGCAAGTGGCCCCATGTCTCTAGGACAAAGTTGAACTTTCACCCCGTAGACTTGCATTGAAATAAGGCTGAAGCTAGGGTTAGGGTTAGGGTTAGGGTTAAGGTTAGGGTTAGGGTTCCTCAAGTACTAGAAGCCCCAAATTTGCTGTGGGCGCTTCTTGGGGGCTCCTGATGAAAGAGCAAGTGGCCCCATGTCTCTAGGACAAAGTTGAAATTACACCCCATAGACTTGCATTGAAATAAGGCTGAAGCTAGGGTTAGGGTTAGGGTTAGGGTTAAGATTAGGGTTAGCGTTCCTCAAGTACTAGAAGCCCCAAATCTACTGTGGGCGCTTCTTGGGGGCTCCTGATGAAAGAGCAAGTGGCCCCATGTCTCTAGGACAAAGTTGAAATTTCACCCCATAGACTTGCATTGAAATAAGGCTGAAGCTAGGGTTAGGGTTAGGGTTAGGGTTAAGATTAGGGTTAGGGTTCCTCAAGTACTAGAAGCCCCAAATTTGCTGTGGGCGCTTCTTGGGGGCTCCTGATGAAAGAGCAAGTGGCCCCATGTCTCTAGGACAAAGTTGAAATTTCACCACATAGACTTGCATTGAAATAAGGCTGAAGCTAGGGTTAGGGTTAGGGTTAGGGTTAAGATTAGGGTTAGCGTTCCTCAAGTACTAGAAGCCCCAAATCTACTGTGGGCGCTTCTTGGGGGCTCCTGATGAAAGAGCAAGTGGCCCCATGTCTCTAGGACAAAGTTGAAATTACACCCCATAGACTTGCATTGAAATAAGGCTGAAGCTAGGGTTAGGGTTAAGATTAGGGTTAAGGTTAGGGTTAGGGTTCCTCAAGTACTAGAAGCCCCAAATTTGCTGTGGGCGCTTCTTGGGGGCTCCTGATGAAAGAGCAAGTGGCCCCATGTCTCTAGGACAAAGTTGAAATTTCACCCCATAGACTTGCATTGAAATAAGGCTGAAGCTAGGGTTAGGGTTAGGGTTAGGGTTAAGATTAGGGTTAGGGTTCCTCAAGTACTAGAAGCCCCAAATTTGCTGTGGGCGTTTCTTGGGGGCTCCTGATGAAAGAGCAAGTGGCCCCATGTCTCTAGGACAAAGTTGAAATTTCACCCCATAGACTTGCATTGAAATAAGGCTGAAGCTAGGGTTAGGGTTAAGATTAGGGTTAGGGTTCCTCAAGTACTAGAAGCCCCAAATTTGCTGTGGGTGCTTCTTGGGGGCTCCTGATGAAAGAGCAAGTGGCCCCATGTCTCTAGGACAAAGTTGAACTTTCACCCCGTAGACTTGCATTGAAATAAGGCTGAAGCTAGGGTTAGGGTTAGGGTTAGGGTTAGGGTTAAGGTTAGGGTTAGGGTTCCTCAAGTACTAGAAGCCCCAAATTTGCTGTGGGCGCTTCTTGGGGGCTCCTGATGAAAGAGCAAGTGGCCCCATGTCTCTAGGACAAAGTTGAAATTACACCCCATAGACTTGCATTGAAATAAGGCTGAAGCTAGGGTTAGGGTTAAGATTAGGGTTAAGGTTAGGGTTAGGGTTCCTCAAGTACTAGAAGCCCCAAATTTGCTGTGGGCGCTTCTTGGGGGCTCCTGATGAAAGAGCAAGTGGCCCCATGTCTCTAGGAAAAAGTTGAAATTTCACCCGATAGAATTGCATTGAAATAAGGCTGAAGCTAGGGTTAGGGTTCCTCAAGTACTAGAAGCCCCAAATTTGCTGTGGGCGCTTCTTGGGGGCTCCTGATGAAAGAACAAGTGGCCCCATGTCTCTAGGACAAAGTTGAAATTTCACCCCATAGACTTGCATTGAAATAAGGCTGAAGCTAGGGTTAGGGTTAGGGTTAGGGTTAAGATTAGGGTTAGGGTTCCTCAAGTACTAGAAGCCCCAAATTTGCTGTGGGCGCTTCTTGGGGGCTCCTGATGAAAGAGCAAGTGGCCCCATGTCTCTAGGACAAAGTTGAAATTTCACCCCATAGACTTGCATTGAAATAAGGCTGAAGCTAGGGGTAGGGTTAGGGTTAGAGTTAAAGTTAGGGTTAGGGTTCCTCAAGTACTAGAAGCCCCAAATTTGCTGTGGGCGCTTCTTGGGGGCTCCTGATGAAAGAGCAAGTGGCCCCATGTCTCTAGGACAAAGTTGAAATTTCACCCCATAGACTTGCATTGAAATAAGGCTGAAGCTAGGGTTAGGGTTAGGGTTAGGGTTAAGATTAGGGTTAGGGTTCCTCAAGTACTAGAAGCCCCAAATTTGCTGTGGGCGCTTCTTGGGGGCTCCTGATGAAAGAGCAAGTGGCCCCATGTCTCTAGGACAAAGTTGAAATTTCACCCCATAGACTTGCATTGAAATAAGGCTGAAGCTAGGGTTAGGGTTAGGGTTAGGGTTAGGGTTAAGATTAGGGTTAGGGTTCCTCAAGTACTAGAAGCCCCAAATTTGCTGTGGGCGCTTCTTGGGGGCTCCTGATGAAAGAGCAAGTGGCCCCATGTCTCTAGGACAAAGTTGAAATTTCACCCCATAGACTTGCATTGAAATAAGGTTGAAGCTAGGGTTAGGGTTAGGGTTAGGGTTAAGATTAGGGTTAGGGTTCCTCAAGTACTAGAAGCCCCAAATTTGCTGTGGGCGCTTCTTGGGGGCTCCTGATGAAAGAGCAAGTGGCCCCATGTCTCTAGGACAAAGTTGAAATTTCACCCCATAGACTTGCATTGAAATAAGGCTGAAGCTAGGGTTAGGGTTAGGGTTAGGGTTAAGATTAGGGTTAGGGTTCCTCAAGTACTAGAAGCCCCAAATTTGCTGTGGGCGTTTCTTGGGGGCTCCTGATGAAAGAGCAAGTGGCCCCATGTCTCTAGGACAAAGTTGAAATTTCACCCCATAGACTTGCATTGAAATAAGGCTGAAGCTAGGGTTAGGGTTAAGATTAGGGTTAGGGTTCCTCAAGTACTAGAAGCCCCAAATTTGCTGTGGGTGCTTCTTGGGGGCTCCTGATGAAAGAGCAAGTGGCCCCATGTCTCTAGGACAAAGTTGAACTTTCACCCCGTAGACTTGCATTGAAATAAGGCTGAAGCTAGGGTTAGGGTTAGGGTTAGGGTTAGGGTTAAGGTTAGGGTTAGGGTTCCTCAAGTACTAGAAGCCCCAAATTTGCTGTGGGCGCTTCTTGGGGGCTCCTGATGAAAGAGCAAGTGGCCCCATGTCTCTAGGACAAAGTTGAAATTACACCCCATAGACTTGCATTGAAATAAGGGTGAAGCTAGGGTTAGGGTTAAGATTAGGGTTAAGGTTAGGGTTAGGGTTCCTCAAGTACTAGAAGCCCCAAATTTGCTGTGGGCGCTTCTTGGGGGCTCCTGATGAAAGAGCAAGTGGCCCCATGTCTCTAGGACAAAGTTGAAATTTCACCCCATAGACTTGCATTGAAATAAGGCTGAAGCTAGGGTTAGGGTTAGGGTTAGGGTTAAGATTAGGGTTAGGGTTCCTCAAGTACTAGAAGCCCCAAATTTGCTGTGGGCGTTTCTTGGGGGCTCCTGATGAAAGAGCAAGTGGCCCCATGTCTCTAGGACAAAGTTGAAATTTCACCCCATAGACTTGCATTGAAATAAGGCTGAAGCTAGGGTTAGGGTTAAGATTAGGGTTAGGGTTCCTCAAGTACTAGAAGCCCCAAATTTGCTGTGGGTGCTTCTTGGGGGCTCCTGATGAAAGAGCAAGTGGCCCCATGTCTCTAGGACAAAGTTGAACTTTCACCCCGTAGACTTGCATTGAAATAAGGCTGAAGCTAGGGTTAGGGTTAGGGTTAGGGTTAGGGTTAAGGTTAGGGTTAGGGTTCCTCAAGTACTAGAAGCCCCAAATTTGCTGTGGGCGCTTCTTGGGGGCTCCTGATGAAAGAGCAAGTGGCCCCATGTCTCTAGGACAAAGTTGAAATTACACCCCATAGACTTGCATTGAAATAAGGCTGAAGCTAGGGTTAGGGTTAAGATTAGGGTTAAGGTTAGGGTTAGGGTTCCTCAAGTACTAGAAGCCCCAAATTTGCTGTGGGCGCTTCTTGGGGGCTCCTGATGAAAGAGCAAGTGGCCCCATGTCTCTAGGAAAAAGTTGAAATTTCACCCGATAGAATTGCATTGAAATAAGGCTGAAGCTAGGGTTAGGGTTCCTCAAGTACTAGAAGCCCCAAATTTGCTGTGGGCGCTTCTTGGGGGCTCCTGATGAAAGAACAAGTGGCCCCATGTCTCTAGGACAAAGTTGAAATTTCACCCCATAGACTTGCATTGAAATAAGGCTGAAGCTAGGGTTAGGGTTAGGGTTAGGGTTAAGATTAGGGTTAGGGTTCCTCAAGTACTAGAAGCCCCAAATTTGCTGTGGGCGCTTCTTGGGGGCTCCTGATGAAAGAGCAAGTGGCCCCATGTCTCTAGGACAAAGTTGAAATTTCACCCCATAGACTTGCATTGAAATAAGGCTGAAGCTAGGGGTAGGGTTAGGGTTAGAGTTAAAGTTAGGGTTAGGGTTCCTCAAGTACTAGAAGCCCCAAATTTGCTGTGGGCGCTTCTTGGGGGCTCCTGATGAAAGAGCAAGTGGCCCCATGTCTCTAGGACAAAGTTGAAATTTCACCCCATAGACTTGCATTGAAATAAGGCTGAAGCTAGGGTTAGGGTTAGGGTTAGGGTTAAGATTAGGGTTAGGGTTCCTCAAGTACTAGAAGCCCCAAATTTGCTGTGGGCGCTTCTTGGGGGCTCCTGATGAAAGAGCAAGTGGCCCCATGTCTCTAGGACAAAGTTGAAATTTCACCCCATAGACTTGCATTGAAATAAGGCTGAAGCTAGGGTTAGGGTTAGGGTTAGGGTTAGGGTTAAGATTAGGGTTAGGGTTCCTCAAGTACTAGAAGCCCCAAATTTGCTGTGGGCGCTTCTTGGGGGCTCCTGATGAAAGAGCAAGTGGCCCCATGTCTCTAGGACAAAGTTGAAATTTCACCCCATAGACTTGCATTGAAATAAGGTTGAAGCTAGGGTTAGGGTTAGGGTTAGGGTTAAGATTAGGGTTAGGGTTCCTCAAGTACTAGAAGCCCCAAATTTGCTGTGGGCGCTTCTTGGGGGCTCCTGATGAAAGAGCAAGTGGCCCCATGTCTCTAGGACAAAGTTGAAATTTCACCCCATAGACTTGCATTGAAATAAGGCTGAAGCTAGGGTTAGGGTTAGGGTTAGGGTTAAGGTTAGGGTTAGGGTTCCTCAAGTACTAGAAGCCCCAAATTTGCTGTGGGCGCTTCTTGGGGGCTCCTGATGAAAGAGCAAGTGGCCCCATGTCTCTAGGACAAAGTTGAAATTTCACCCCATAGACTTGCATTGAAATAAGGTTGAAGCTAGGGTTAGGGTTAGGGTTAGGGTTAAGGTTAGGGTTAGGGTTCCTCAAGTACTAGAAGCCCCAAATTTGCTGTGGGCGCTTCTTGGGGGCTCCTGATGAAAGAGCAAGTGGCCCCATGTCTCTAGGACAAAGTTGAAATTTCACCCCATAGACTTGCATTGAAATAAGGCTGAAGCTAGGGTTAGGGTTAGGGTTAGGGTTAAGATTAGGGTTAGGGTTCCTCAAGTACTAGAAGCCCCAAATTTGCTGTGGGCGCTTCTTGGGGGCTCCTGATGAAAGAGCAAGTGGCCCCATGTCTCTAGGACAAAGTTGAACTTTCACCCCGTAGACTTGCATTGAAATAAGGCTGAAGCTAGGGTTAGGGTTAAGGTTAGGGTTAGGGTTCCTCAAGTACTAGAAGCCCCAAATTTGCTGTGGGCGCTTCTTGGGGGCTCCTGATGAAAGAGCAAGTGGCCCCATGTCTCTAGGACAAAGTTGAAATTTCACCCCATAGACTTGCATTGAAATAAGGCTGAAGCTAGGGTTAGGGTTAGGGTTAGGGTTAAGATTAGGGTTAGGGTTCCTCAAGTACTAGAAGCCCCAAATTTGCTGTGGGCGCTTCTTGGGGGCTCCTGATGAAAGAGCAAGTGGCCCCATGTCTCTAGGACAAAGTTGAAATTTCACCCCATAGACTTGCATTGAAATAAGGCTGAAGCTAGGGGTAGGGTTAGGGTTAGGGTTAAGGTTAGGGTTAGGGTTCCTCAAGTACTAGAAGCCCCAAATTTGCTGTGGGCGCTTCTTGGGGGCTCCTGATGAAAGAGCAAGTGGCCCCATGTCTCTAGGACAAAGTTGAAATTACACCCCATAGACTTGCATTGAAATAAGGCTGAAGCTAGGGTTAGGGTTAAGATTAGGGTTAAGGTTAGGGTTAGGGTTCCTCAAGTACTAGAAGCCCCAAATTTGCTGTGGGCGCTTCTTGGGGGCTCCTGATGAAAGAGCAAGTGGCCCCATGTCTCTAGGACAAAGTTGAAATTTCACCCGATAGAATTGCATTGAAATAAGGCTGAAGCTAGGGTTAGGGTTAGGGTTAGGGTTAAGGTTAGGGTTAGGGTTCCTCAAGTACTAGAAGCCCCAAATTTGCTGTGGGCGCTTCTTGGGGGCTCCTGATGAAAGAGCAAGTGGCCCCATGTCTCTAGGACAAAGTTGAAATTACACCCCATAGACTTGCATTGAAATAAGGCTGAAGCTAGGGTTAGGGTTAAGATTAGGGTTAAGGTTAGGGTTAGGGTTCCTCAAGTACTAGAAGCCCCAAATTTGCTGTGGGCGCTTCTTGGGGGCTCCTGATGAAAGAGCAAGTGGCCCCATGTCTCTAGGACAAAGTTGAAATTTCACCCGATAGAATTGCATTGAAATAAGGCTGAAGCTAGGGTTAGGGTTCCTCAAGTACTAGAAGCCCCAAATTTGCTGTGGGCGCTTCTTGGGGGCTCCTGATGAAAGAACAAGTGGCCCCATGTCTCTAGGACAAAGTTGAAATTTCACCCCATAGACTTGCATTGAAATAAGGCTGAAGCTAGGGTTAGGGTTAGGGTTAGGGTTAAGATTAGGGTTAGGGTTCCTCAAGTACTAGAAGCCCCAAATTTGCTGTGGGCGCTTCTTGGGGGCTCCTGATGAAAGAGCAAGTGGCCCCATGTCTCTAGGACAAAGTTGAAATTTCACCCCATAGACTTGCATTGAAATAAGGCTGAAGCTAGGGGTAGGGTTAGGGTTAGAGTTAAAGTTAGGGTTAGGGTTCCTCAAGTACTAGAAGCCCCAAATTTGCTGTGGGCGCTTCTTGGGGGCTCCTGATGAAAGAGCAAGTGGCCCCATGTCTCTAGGACAAAGTTGAAATTTCACCCCATAGACTTGCATTGAAATAAGGCTGAAGCTAGGGTTAGGGTTAGGGTTAGGGTTAAGATTAGGGTTAGGGTTCCTCAAGTACTAGAAGCCCCAAATTTGCTGTGGGCGCTTCTTGGGGGCTCCTGATGAAAGAGCAAGTGGCCCCATGTCTCTAGGACAAAGTTGAAATTTCACCCCATAGACTTGCATTGAAATAAGGCTGAAGCTAGGGTTAGGGTTAGGGTTAGGGTTAGGGTTAAGATTAGGGTTAGGGTTCCTCAAGTACTAGAAGCCCCAAATTTGCTGTGGGCGCTTCTTGGGGGCTCCTGATGAAAGAGCAAGTGGCCCCATGTCTCTAGGACAAAGTTGAAATTTCACCCCATAGACTTGCATTGAAATAAGGTTGAAGCTAGGGTTAGGGTTAGGGTTAGGGTTAAGATTAGGGTTAGGGTTCCTCAAGTACTAGAAGCCCCAAATTTGCTGTGGGCGCTTCTTGGGGGCTCCTGATGAAAGAGCAAGTGGCCCCATGTCTCTAGGACAAAGTTGAAATTTCACCCCATAGACTTGCATTGAAATAAGGCTGAAGCTAGGGTTAGGGTTAGGGTTAGGGTTAAGGTTAGGGTTAGGGTTCCTCAAGTACTAGAAGCCCCAAATTTGCTGTGGGCGCTTCTTGGGGGCTCCTGATGAAAGAGCAAGTGGCCCCATGTCTCTAGGACAAAGTTGAAATTTCACCCCATAGACTTGCATTGAAATAAGGCTGAAGCTAGGGGTAGGGTTAGGGTTAGGGTTAAGGTTAGGGTTAGGGTTCCTCAAGTACTAGAAGCCCCAAATTTGCTGTGGGCGCTTCTTGGGGGCTCCTGATGAAAGAGCAAGTGGCCCCATGTCTCTAGGACAAAGTTGAAATTTCACCCCATAGACTTGCATTGAAATAAGGCTGAAGCTAGGGTTAGGGTTAGGGTTAGGGTTAAGATTAGGGTTAGGGTTCCTCAAGTACTAGAAGCCCCAAATTTGCTGTGGGCGCTTCTTGGGGGCTCCTGATGAAAGAGCAAGTGGCCCCATGTCTCTAGGACAAAGTTGAACTTTCACCCCGTAGACTTGCATTGAAATAAGGCTGAAGCTAGGGTTAGGGTTAAGGTTAGGGTTAGGGTTCCTCAAGTACTAGAAGCCCCAAATTTGCTGTGGGCGCTTCTTGGGGGCTCCTGATGAAAGAGCAAGTGGCCCCATGTCTCTAGGACAAAGTTGAAATTTCACCCGATAGAATTGCATTGAAATAAGGCTGAAGCTAGGGTTAGGGTTCCTCAAGTACTAGAAGCCCCAAATTTGCTGTGGGCGCTTCTTGGGGGCTCCTGATGAAAGAACAAGTGGCCCCATGTCTCTAGGACAAAGTTGAAATTTCACCCCATAGACTTGCATTGAAATAAGGCTGAAGCTAGGGTTAGGGTTAGGGTTAGGGTTAAGATTAGGGTTAGGGTTCCTCAAGTACTAGAAGCCCCAAATTTGCTGTGGGCGCTTCTTGGGGGCTCCTGATGAAAGAGCAAGTGGCCCCATGTCTCTAGGACAAAGTTGAAATTTCACCCCATAGACTTGCATTGAAATAAGGCTGAAGCTAGGGGTAGGGTTAGGGTTAGAGTTAAAGTTAGGGTTAGGGTTCCTCAAGTACTAGAAGCCCCAAATTTGCTGTGGGCGCTTCTTGGGGGCTCCTGATGAAAGAGCAAGTGGCCCCATGTCTCTAGGACAAAGTTGAAATTTCACCCCATAGACTTGCATTGAAATAAGGCTGAAGCTAGGGTTAGGGTTAGGGTTAGGGTTAAGATTAGGGTTAGGGTTCCTCAAGTACTAGAAGCCCCAAATTTGCTGTGGGCGCTTCTTGGGGGCTCCTGATGAAAGAGCAAGTGGCCCCATGTCTCTAGGACAAAGTTGAAATTTCACCCCATAGACTTGCATTGAAATAAGGCTGAAGCTAGGGTTAGGGTTAGGGTTAGGGTTAAGATTAGGGTTAGGGTTCCTCAAGTACTAGAAGCCCCAAATTTGCTGTGGGCGCTTCTTGGGGGCTCCTGATGAAAGAGCAAGTGGCCCCATGTCTCTAGGACAAAGTTGAAATTTCACCCCATAGACTTGCATTGAAATAAGGCTGAAGCTAGGGTTAGGGTTAGGGTTAGGGTTAGGGTTAAGATTAGGGTTAGGGTTCCTCAAGTACTAGAAGCCCCAAATTTGCTGTGGGCGCTTCTTGGGGGCTCCTGATGAAAGAGCAAGTGGCCCCATGTCTCTAGGACAAAGTTGAAATTTCACCCCATAGACTTGCATTGAAATAAGGTTGAAGCTAGGGTTAGGGTTAGGGTTAGGGTTAAGATTAGGGTTAGGGTTCCTCAAGTACTAGAAGCCCCAAATTTGCTGTGGGCGCTTCTTGGGGGCTCCTGATGAAAGAGCAAGTGGCCCCATGTCTCTAGGACAAAGTTGAAATTTCACCCCATAGACTTGCATTGAAATAAGGCTGAAGCTAGGGTTAGGGTTAGGGTTAGGGTTAAGGTTAGGGTTAGGGTTCCTCAAGTACTAGAAGCCCCAAATTTGCTGTGGGCGCTTCTTGGGGGCTCCTGATGAAAGAGCAAGTGGCCCCATGTCTCTAGGACAAAGTTGAAATTTCACCCCATAGACTTGCATTGAAATAAGGCTGAAGCTAGGGTTAGGGTTAGGGTTAGGGTTAAGATTAGGGTTAGGGTTCCTCAAGTACTAGAAGCCCCAAATTTGCTGTGGGCGCTTCTTGGGGGCTCCTGATGAAAGAGCAAGTGGCCCCATGTCTCTAGGACAAAGTTGAACTTTCACCCCGTAGACTTGCATTGAAATAAGGCTGAAGCTAGGGTTAGGGTTAAGGTTAGGGTTAGGGTTCCTCAAGTACTAGAAGCCCCAAATTTGCTGTGGGCGCTTCTTGGGGGCTCCTGATGAAAGAGCAAGTGGCCCCATGTCTCTAGGACAAAGTTGAAATTTCACCCGATAGAATTGCATTGAAATAAGGCTGAAGCTAGGGTTAGGGTTCCTCAAGTACTAGAAGCCCCAAATTTGCTGTGGGCGCTTCTTGGGGGCTCCTGATGAAAGAACAAGTGGCCCCATGTCTCTAGGACAAAGTTGAAATTTCACCCCATAGACTTGCATTGAAATAAGGCTGAAGCTAGGGTTAGGGTTAGGGTTAGGGTTAAGATTAGGGTTAGGGTTCCTCAAGTACTAGAAGCCCCAAATTTGCTGTGGGCGCTTCTTGGGGGCTCCTGATGAAAGAGCAAGTGGCCCCATGTCTCTAGGACAAAGTTGAAATTTCACCCCATAGACTTGCATTGAAATAAGGCTGAAGCTAGGGGTAGGGTTAGGGTTAGAGTTAAAGTTAGGGTTAGGGTTCCTCAAGTACTAGAAGCCCCAAATTTGCTGTGGGCGCTTCTTGGGGGCTCCTGATGAAAGAGCAAGTGGCCCCATGTCTCTAGGACAAAGTTGAAATTTCACCCCATAGACTTGCATTGAAATAAGGCTGAAGCTAGGGTTAGGGTTAGGGTTAGGGTTAAGATTAGGGTTAGGGTTCCTCAAGTACTAGAAGCCCCAAATTTGCTGTGGGCGCTTCTTGGGGGCTCCTGATGAAAGAGCAAGTGGCCCCATGTCTCTAGGACAAAGTTGAAATTTCACCCCATAGACTTGCATTGAAATAAGGCTGAAGCTAGGGTTAGGGTTAGGGTTAGGGTTAAGATTAGGGTTAGGGTTCCTCAAGTACTAGAAGCCCCAAATTTGCTGTGGGCGCTTCTTGGGGGCTCCTGATGAAAGAGCAAGTGGCCCCATGTCTCTAGGACAAAGTTGAAATTTCACCCCATAGACTTGCATTGAAATAAGGCTGAAGCTAGGGTTAGGGTTAGGGTTAGGGTTAGGGTTAAGATTAGGGTTAGGGTTCCTCAAGTACTAGAAGCCCCAAATTTGCTGTGGGCGCTTCTTGGGGGCTCCTGATGAAAGAGCAAGTGGCCCCATGTCTCTAGGACAAAGTTGAAATTTCACCCCATAGACTTGCATTGAAATAAGGTTGAAGCTAGAGTTAGGGTTAGGGTTAGGGTTAAGATTAGGGTTAGGGTTCCTCAAGTACTAGAAGCCCCAAATTTGCTGTGGGCGCTTCTTGGGGGCTCCTGATGAAAGAGCAAGTGGCCCCATGTCTCTAGGACAAAGTTGAAATTTCACCCCATAGACTTGCATTGAAATAAGGCTGAAGCTAGGGTTAGGGTTAGGGTTAGGGTTAAGGTTAGGGTTAGGGTTCCTCAAGTACTAGAAGCCCCAAATTTGCTGTGGGCGCTTCTTGGGGGCTCCTGATGAAAGAGCAAGTGGCCCCATGTCTCTAGGACAAAGTTGAAATTTCACCCCATAGACTTGCATTGAAATAAGGCTGAAGCTAGGGGTAGGGTTAGGGTTAGGGTTAAGGTTAGGGTTAGGGTTCCTCAAGTACTAGAAGCCCCAAATTTGCTGTGGGCGCTTCTTGGGGGCTCCTGATGAAAGAGCAAGTGGCCCCATGTCTCTAGGACAAAGTTGAAATTTCACCCCATAGACTTGCATTGAAATAAGGCTGAAGCTAGGGTTAGGGTTAGGGTTAGGGTTAGGGTTAAGATTAGGGTTAGGGTTCCTCAAGTACTAGAAGCCCCAAATTTGCTGTGGGCGCTTCTTGGGGGCTCCTGATGAAAGAGCAAGTGGCCCCATGTCTCTAGGACAAAGTTGAAATTTCACCCCATAGACTTGCATTGAAATAAGGTTGAAGCTAGGGTTAGGGTTAGGGTTAGGGTTAAGATTAGGGTTAGGGTTCCTCAAGTACTAGAAGCCCCAAATTTGCTGTGGGCGCTTCTTGGGGGCTCCTGATGAAAGAGCAAGTGGCCCCATGTCTCTAGGACAAAGTTGAAATTTCACCCCATAGACTTGCATTGAAATAAGGCTGAAGCTAGGGTTAGGGTTAGGGTTAGGGTTAAGGTTAGGGTTAGGGTTCCTCAAGTACTAGAAGCCCCAAATTTGCTGTGGGCGCTTCTTGGGGGCTCCTGATGAAAGAGCAAGTGGCCCCATGTCTCTAGGACAAAGTTGAAATTTCACCCCATAGACTTGCATTGAAATAAGGCTGAAGCTAGGGGTAGGGTTAGGGTTAGGGTTAAGGTTAGGGTTAGGGTTCCTCAAGTACTAGAAGCCCCAAATTTGCTGTGGGCGCTTCTTGGGGGCTCCTGATGAAAGAGCAAGTGGCCCCATGTCTCTAGGACAAAGTTGAAATTTCACCCCATAGACTTGCATTGAAATAAGGCTGAAGCTAGGGTTAGGGTTAGGGTTAGGGTTAAGATTAGGGTTAGGGTTCCTCAAGTACTAGAAGCCCCAAATTTGCTGTGGGCGCTTCTTGGGGGCTCCTGATGAAAGAGCAAGTGGCCCCATGTCTCTAGGACAAAGTTGAACTTTCACCCCGTAGACTTGCATTGAAATAAGGCTGAAGCTAGGGTTAGGGTTAAGGTTAGGGTTAGGGTTCCTCAAGTACTAGAAGCCCCAAATTTGCTGTGGGCGCTTCTTGGGGGCTCCTGATGAAAGAGCAAGTGGCCCCATGTCTCTAGGACAAAGTTGAAATTTCACCCCATAGACTTGCATTGAAATAAGGCTGAAGCTAGGGTTAGGGTTAGGGTTAGGGTTAAGGTTAGGGTTAGGGTTCCTCAAGTACTAGAAGCCCCAAATTTGCTGTGGGCGCTTCTTGGGGGCTCCTGATGAAAGAGCAAGTGGCCCCATGTCTCTAGGACAAAGTTGAAATTTCACCCCATAGACTTGCATTGAAATAAGGCTGAAGCTAGGGTTAGGGTTAGGGTTAGGGTTAAGATTAGGGTTAGGGTTCCTCAAGTACTAGAAGCCCCAAATTTGCTGTGGGCGCTTCTTGGGGGCTCCTGATGAAAGAGCAAGTGGCCCCATGTCTCTAGGACAAAGTTGAAATTTCACCCCATAGACTTGCATTGAAATAAGGCTGAAGCTAGGGTTAGGGTTAGGGTTAGGGTTAAGATTAGGGTTAGGGTTCCTCAAGTACTAGAAGCCCCAAATTTGCTGTGGGCGCTTCTTGGGGGCTCCTGATGAAAGAGCAAGTGGCCCCATGTCTCTAGGACAAAGTTGAAATTTCACCCCATAGACTTGCATTGAAATAAGGCTGAAGCTAGGGTTAGGGTTAGGGTTAGGGTTAAGATTAGGGTTAGGGTTCCTCAAGTACTAGAAGCCCCAAATCTACTGTGGGCGCTTCTTGGGGGCTCCTGATGAAAGAGCAAGTGGCCCCATGTCTCTAGGACAAAGTTGAAATTTCACCCCATAGACTTGCATTGAAATAAGGCTGAAGCTAGGGTTAGGGTTAGGGTTAGGGTTAAGATTAGGGTTAGCGTTACTCAAGTACTAGAAGCCCCAAATCTACTGTGGGCGCTTCTTGGGGGCTCCTGATGAAAGAGCAAGTGGCCCCATGTCTCTAGGACAAAGTTGAACTTTCACCCCGTAGACTTGCATTGAAATAAGGCTGAAGCTAGGGTTAGGGTTAGGGTTAGGGTTAAGATTAGGGTTAGGGTTCCTCAAGTACTAGAAGCCCCAAATTTGCTGTGGGCGCTTCTTGGGGGCTCCTGATGAAAGAGCAAGTGGCCCCATGTCTCTAGGACAAAGTTGAAATTTCACCCCATAGACTTGCATTGAAATAAGGCTGAAGCTAGGGTTAGGGTTAGGGTTAGGGTTAAGATTAGGGTTAGGGTTCCTCAAGTACTAGAAGCCCCAAATTTGCTGTGGGCGCTTCTTGGGGGCTCCTGATGAAAGAGCAAGTGGCCCCATGTCTCTAGGACAAAGTTGAACTTTCACCCCGTAGACTTGCATTGAAATAAGGCTGAAGCTAGGGTTAGGGTTAAGGTTAGGGTTAGGGTTCCTCAAGTACTAGAAGACCCAAATTTGCTGTGGGCGCTTCTTGGGGGCTCCTGATGAAAGAGCAAGTGGCCCCATGTCTCTAGGACAAAGTTGAAATTTCACCCCATAGACTTGCATTGAAATAAGGCTGAAGCTAGGGTTAGGGTTAGGGTTAGGGTTAAGATTAGGGTTAGGGTTCCTCAAGTACTAGAAGCCCCAAATTTGCTGTGGGCGCTTCTTGGGGGCTCCTGATGAAAGAGCAAGTGGCCCCATGTCTCTAGGACAAAGTTGAAATTTCACCCCATAGACTTGCATTGAAATAAGGCTGAAGCTAGGGGTAGGGTTAGGGTTAGGGTTAAGGTTAGGGTTAGGGTTCCTCAAGTACTAGAAGCCCCAAATTTGCTGTGGGCGCTTCTTGGGGGCTCCTGATGAAAGAGCAAGTGGCCCCATGTCTCTAGGACAAAGTTGAAATTTCACCCCATAGACTTGCATTGAAATAAGGCTGAAGCTAGGGTTAGGGTTAAGGTTAGGGTTAGGGTTCCTCAAGTACTAGAAGACCCAAATTTGCTGTGGGCGCTTCTTGGGGGCTCCTGATGAAAGAGCAAGTGGCCCCATGTCTCTAGGACAAAGTTGAAATTTCACCCCATAGACTTGCATTGAAATAAGGCTGAAGCTAGGGTTAGGGTTAGGGTTAGGGTTAAGATTAGGGTTAGGGTTCCTCAAGTACTAGAAGCCCCAAATTTGCTGTGGGCGCTTCTTGGGGGCTCCTGATGAAAGAGCAAGTGGCCCCATGTCTCTAGGACAAAGTTGAAATTTCACCCCATAGACTTGCATTGAAATAAGGCTGAAGCTAGGGGTAGGGTTAGGGTTAGGGTTAAGGTTAGGGTTAGGGTTCCTCAAGTACTAGAAGCCCCAAATTTGCTGTGGGCGCTTCTTGGGGGCTCCTGATGAAAGAGCAAGTGGCCCCATGTCTCTAGGACAAAGTTGAAATTTCACCCCATAGACTTGCATTGAAATAAGGCTGAAGCTAGGGTTAGGGTTAGGGTTAGGGTTAAGATTAGGGTTAGGGTTCCTCAAGTACTAGAAGCCCCAAATTTGCTGTGGGCGCTTCTTGGGGGCTCCTGATGAAAGAGCAAGTGGCCCCATGTCTCTAGGACAAAGTTGAAATTTCACCCCATAGACTTGCATTGAAATAAGGCTGAAGCTAGGGTTAGGGTTAGGGTTAGGGTTAAGATTAGGGTTAGGGTTCCTCAAGTACTAGAAGCCCCAAATTTGCTGTGGGCGCTTCTTGGGGGCTCCTGATGAAAGAGCAAGTGGCCCCATGTCTCTAGGACAAAGTTGAAATTTCACCCCATAGACTTGCATTGAAATAAGGCTGAAGCTAGGGGTAGGGTTAGGGTTAGGGTTAAGGTTAGGGTTAGGGTTCCTCAAGTACTAGAAGCCCCAAATTTGCTGTGGGCGCTTCTTGGGGGCTCCTGATGAAAGAGCAAGTGGCCCCATGTCTCTAGGACAAAGTTGAAATTTCACCCCATAGACTTGCATTGAAATAAGGCTGAAGCTAGGGTTAGGGTTAGGGTTAGGGTTAAGATTAGGGTTAGGGTTCCTCAAGTACTAGAAGCCCCAAATTTGCTGTGGGCGCTTCTTGGGGGCTCCTGATGAAAGAGCAAGTGGCCCCATGTCTCTAGGACAAAGTTGAAATTTCACCCCATAGACTTGCATTGAAATAAGGCTGAAGCTAGGGTTAGGGTTAGGGTTAGGGTTAAGATTAGGGTTAGGGTTCCTCAAGTACTAGAAGCCCCAAATTTGCTGTGGGCGCTTCTTGGGGGCTCCTGATGAAAGAGCAAGTGGCCCCATGTCTCTAGGACAAAGTTGAAATTTCACCCCATAGACTTGCATTGAAATAAGGCTGAAGCTAGGGTTAGGGTTAGGGTTAGGGTTAAGATTAGGGTTAGGGTTCCTCAAGTACTAGAAGCCCCAAATCTGCTGTGGGCGCTTCTTGGGGGCTCCTGATGAAAGAGCAAATGGCCCCATGTCTCTAGGACAAAGTTGAAATTTCACCACATAGACTTGCATTGAAATAAGGCTGAAGCTAGGGTTAGGGTTAGGGTTAGGGTTAAGATTAGGGTTAGCGTTCCTCAAGTACTAGAAGCCCCAAATCTACTGTGGGCGCTTCTTGGGGGCTCCTGATGAAAGAGCAAGTGGCCCCATGTCTCTAGGACAAAGTTGAAATTTCACCCCATAGACTTGCATTGAAACAAGGCTGAAGCTAGTGTTAGGGTTAGGGTTAGGGTTAAGATTAGGGTTAGGGTTCCTCAAGTACTAGAAGCCCCAAATTTGCTGTGGGCGCTTCTTGGGGGCTCCTGATGAAAGAGCAAGTGGCCCCATGTCTCTAGGACAAAGTTGAAATTTCACCACATAGACTTGCATTGAAATAAGGCTGAAGCTAGGGTTAGGGTTAGGGTTAGGGTTAAGATTAGTGTTAGCGTTCCTCAAGTACTAGAAGCCCCAAATCTACTGTGGGCGCTTCTTGGGGGCTCCTGATGAAAGAGCAAGTGGCCCCATGTCTCTAGGACAAAGTTGAAATTTCACCCCATAGACTTGCATTGAAATAAGGCTGAAGCTAGGGTTAGGGTTAGGGTTAGGGTTAAGATTAGGGTTAGGGTTCCTCAAGTACTAGAAGCCCCAAATTTGCTGTGGGCGCTTCTTGGGGGCTCCTGATGAAAGAGCAAGTGGCCCCATGTCTCTAGGACAAAGTTGAAATTTCACCCCATAGACTTGCATTGAAATAAGGCTGAAGCTAGGGTTAGGGTTAGGTTTAGGGTTAAGATTAGGGTTAGCGTTCCTCAAGTACTAGAAGCCCCAAATCTACTGTGGGCGCTTCTTGGGGGCTCCTGATGAAAGAGCAAGTGGCCCCATGTCTCTAGGACAAAGTTGAAATTTCACCACATAGACTTGCATTGAAATAAGGCTGAAGCTAGGGTTAGGGTTAGGGTTAGGGTTAAGATTAGGGTTAGCGTTCCTCAAGTACTAGAAGCCCCAAATTTGCTGTGGGCGCTTCTTGGGGGCTCCTGATGAAAGAGCAAGTGGCCCCATGTCTCTAGGACAAAGTTGAAATTTCACCCCATAGACTTGCATTGAAATAAGGCTGAAGCTAGGGTTAGGGTTAGGGTTAGGGTTAAGATTAGGGTTAGGGTTCCTCAAGTACTAGAAGCCCCAAATCTGCTGTGGGCGCTTCTTGGGGGCTCCTGATGAAAGAGCAAATGGCCCCATGTCTCTAGGACAAAGTTGAAATTTCACCACATAGACTTGCATTGAAATAAGGCTGAAGCTAGGGTTAGGGTTAGGGTTAGGGTTAAGATTAGGGTTAGCGTTCCTCAAGTACTAGAAGCCCCAAATCTACTGTGGGCGCTTCTTGGGGGCTCCTGATGAAAGAGCAAGTGGCCCCATGTCTCTAGGACAAAGTTGAAATTTCACCCCATAGACTTGCATTGAAATAAGGCTGAAGCTAGGGTTAGGGTTAGGGTTAGGGTTAAGATTAGGGTTAGGGTTCCTCAAGTACTAGAAGCCCCAAATCTGCTGTGGGCGCTTCTTGGGGGCTCCTGATGAAAGAGCAAATGGCCCCATGTCTCTAGGACAAAGTTGAAATTTCACCACATAGACTTGCATTGAAATAAGGCTGAAGCTAGGGTTAGGGTTAGGGTTAGGGTTAAGATTAGGGTTAGCGTTCCTCAAGTACTAGAAGCCCCAAATCTACTGTGGGCGCTTCTTGGGGGCTCCTGATGAAAGAGCAAGTGGCCCCATGTCTCTAGGACAAAGTTGAAATTTCACCCCATAGACTTGCATTGAAATAAGGCTGAAGCTAGGGTTAGGGTTAGGGTTAGGGTTAAGATTAGGGTTAGCGTTCCTCAAGTACTAGAAGCCCCAAATCTACTGTGGGCGCTTCTTGGGGGCTCCTGATGAAAGAGCAAGTGGCCCCATGTCTCTAGGACAAAGTTGAAATTTCACCCCATAGACTTGCATTGAAATAAGGCTGAAGCTAGGGTTAGGGTTAGGGTTAGGGTTAAGATTAGGGTTAGGGTTCCTCAAGTACTAGAAGCCCCAAATTTGCTGTGGGCGCTTCTTGGGGGCTCCTGATGAAAGAGCAAGTGGCCCCATGTCTCTAGGACAAAGTTGAACTTTCACCCCGTAGACTTGCATTGAAATAAGGCTGAAGCTAGGGTTAGGGTTAAGGTTAGGGTTAGGGTTCCTCAAGTACTAGAAGACCCAAATTTGCTGTGGGCGCTTCTTGGGGGCTCCTGATGAAAGAGCAAGTGGCCCCATGTCTCTAGGACAAAGTTGAAATTTCACCCCATAGACTTGCATTGAAATAAGGCTGAAGCTAGGGTTAGGGTTAGGGTTAGGGTTAAGATTAGGGTTAGGGTTCCTCAAGTACTAGAAGCCCCAAATTTGCTGTGGGCGCTTCTTGGGGGCTCCTGATGAAAGAGCAAGTGGCCCCATGTCTCTAGGACAAAGTTGAAATTTCACCCCATAGACTTGCATTGAAATAAGGCTGAAGCTAGGGGTAGGGTTAGGGTTAGGGTTAAGGTTAGGGTTAGGGTTCCTCAAGTACTAGAAGCCCCAAATTTGCTGTGGGCGCTTCTTGGGGGCTCCTGATGAAAGAGCAAGTGGCCCCATGTCTCTAGGACAAAGTTGAAATTTCACCCCATAGACTTGCATTGAAATAAGGCTGAAGCTAGGGTTAGGGTTAGGGTTAGGGTTAAGATTAGGGTTAGGGTTCCTCAAGTACTAGAAGCCCCAAATTTGCTGTGGGCGCTTCTTGGGGGCTCCTGATGAAAGAGCAAGTGGCCCCATGTCTCTAGGACAAAGTTGAAATTTCACCCCATAGACTTGCATTGAAATAAGGCTGAAGCTAGGGTTAGGGTTAGGGTTAGGGTTAAGATTAGGGTTAGGGTTCCTCAAGTACTAGAAGCCCCAAATTTGCTGTGGGCGCTTCTTGGGGGCTCCTGATGAAAGAGCAAGTGGCCCCATGTCTCTAGGACAAAGTTGAAATTTCACCCCATAGACTTGCATTGAAATAAGGCTGAAGCTAGGGTTAGGGTTAGGGTTAGGGTTAAGATTAGGGTTAGGGTTCCTCAAGTACTAGAAGCCCCAAATCTGCTGTGGGCGCTTCTTGGGGGCTCCTGATGAAAGAGCAAATGGCCCCATGTCTCTAGGACAAAGTTGAAATTTCACCACATAGACTTGCATTGAAATAAGGCTGAAGCTAGGGTTAGGGTTAGGGTTAGGGTTAAGATTAGGGTTAGGGTTCCTCAAGTACTAGAAGCCCCAAATTTGCTGTGGGCGCTTCTTGGGGGCTCCTGATGAAAGAGCAAGTGGCCCCATGTCTCTAGGACAAAGTTGAAATTTCACCACATAGACTTGCATTGAAATAAGGCTGAAGCTAGGGTTAGGGTTAGGGTTAGGGTTAAGATTAGGGTTAGCGTTCCTCAAGTACTAGAAGCCCCAAATCTACTGTGGGCGCTTCTTGGGGGCTCCTGATGAAAGAGCAAGTGGCCCCATGTCTCTAGGACAAAGTTGAAATTTCACCCCATAGACTTGCATTGAAATAAGGCTGAAGCTAGGGTTAGGGTTAGGGTTAGGGTTAAGATTAGGGTTAGGGTTCCTCAAGTACTAGAAGCCCCAAATTTGCTGTGGGCGCTTCTTGGGGGCTCCTGATGAAAGAGCAAGTGGCCCCATGTCTCTAGGACAAAGTTGAAATTTCACCCCATAGACTTGCATTGAAATAAGGCTGAAGCTAGGGTTAGGGTTAGGTTTAGGGTTAAGATTAGGGTTAGCGTTCCTCAAGTACTAGAAGCCCCAAATCTACTGTGGGCGCTTCTTGGGGGCTCCTGATGAAAGAGCAAGTGGCCCCATGTCTCTAGGACAAAGTTGAAATTTCACCACATAGACTTGCATTGAAATAAGGCTGAAGCTAGGGTTAGGGTTAGGGTTAGGGTTAAGATTAGGGTTAGCGTTCCTCAAGTACTAGAAGCCCCAAATTTGCTGTGGGCGCTTCTTGGGGGCTCCTGATGAAAGAGCAAGTGGCCCCATGTCTCTAGGACAAAGTTGAAATTTCACCCCATAGACTTGCATTGAAATAAGGCTGAAGCTAGGGTTAGGGTTAGGGTTAGGGTTAAGATTAGGGTTAGGGTTCCTCAAGTACTAGAAGCCCCAAATCTGCTGTGGGCGCTTCTTGGGGGCTCCTGATGAAAGAGCAAATGGCCCCATGTCTCTAGGACAAAGTTGAAATTTCACCACATAGACTTGCATTGAAATAAGGCTGAAGCTAGGGTTAGGGTTAGGGTTAGGGTTAAGATTAGGGTTAGCGTTCCTCAAGTACTAGAAGCCCCAAATCTACTGTGGGCGCTTCTTGGGGGCTCCTGATGAAAGAGCAAGTGGCCCCATGTCTCTAGGACAAAGTTGAAATTTCACCCCATAGACTTGCATTGAAATAAGGCTGAAGCTAGGGTTAGGGTTAGGGTTAGGGTTAAGATTAGGGTTAGCGTTCCTCAAGTACTAGAAGCCCCAAATCTACTGTGGGCGCTTCTTGGGGGCTCCTGATGAAAGAGCAAGTGGCCCCATGTCTCTAGGACAAAGTTGAAATTTCACCCCATAGACTTGCATTGAAATAAGGCTGAAGCTAGGGTTAGGGTTAGGGTTAGGGTTAAGATTAGGGTTAGGGTTCCTCAAGTACTAGAAGCCCCAAATTTGCTGTGGGCGCTTCTTGGGGGCTCCTGATGAAAGAGCAAGTGGCCCCATGTCTCTAGGACAAAGTTGAAATTTCACCCCATAGACTTGCATTGAAATAAGGCTGAAGCTAGGGTTAGGGTTAGGTTTAGGGTTAAGATTAGGGTTAGCGTTCCTCAAGTACTAGAAGCCCCAAATCTACTGTGGGCGCTTCTTGGGGGCTCCTGATGAAAGAGCAAGTGGCCCCATGTCTCTAGGACAAAGTTGAAATTTCACCCCATAGACTTGCATTGAAATAAGGTTGAAGCTAGGGTTAGGGTTAGGATTAGGGTTAAGATTAGGGTTAGGGTTCCTCAAGTACTAGAAGCCCCAAATTTGCTGTGGGCGCTTCTTGGGGGCTCCTGATGAAAGAGCAAGTGGCCCCATGTCTCTAGGACAAAGTTGAAATTTCACCCCATAGACTTGCATTGAAATAAGGTTGAAGCTAGGGTTAGGGTTAGGGTTAGGGTTAAGATTAGGGTTAGGGTTCCTCAAGTACTAGAAGCCCCAAATTTGCTGTGGGCGCTTCTTGGGGGCTCCTGATGAAAGAGCAAATGGCCCCATGTCTCTAGGACAAAGTTGAAATTTCACCACATAGACTTGCATTGAAATAAGGCTGAAGCTAGGGTTAGGGTTAGGGTTAGGGTTAAGATTAGGGTTAGCGTTCCTCAAGTACTAGAAGCCCCAAATCTACTGTGGGCGCTTCTTGGGGGCTCCTGATGAAAGAGCAAGTGGCCCCATGTCTCTAGGACAAAGTTGAAATTTCACCCCATAGACTTGCATTGAAATAAGGCTGAAGCTAGGGTTAGGGTTAGGGTTAGGGTTAAGATTAGGGTTAGCGTTCCTCAAGTACTAGAAGCCCCAAATCTACTGTGGGCGCTTCTTGGGGGCTCCTGATGAAAGAGCAAGTGGCCCCATGTCTCTAGGACAAAGTTGAAATTTCACCCCATAGACTTGCATTGAAATAAGGCTGAAGCTAGGGTTAGGGTTAGGGTTAGGGTTAAGATTAGGGTTAGGGTTCCTCAAGTACTAGAAGCCCCAAATTTGCTGTGGGCGCTTCTTGGGGGCTCCTGATGAAAGAGCAAGTGGCCCCATGTCTCTAGGACAAAGTTGAAATTTCACCCCATAGACTTGCATTGAAATAAGGCTGAAGCTAGGGTTAGGGTTAGGGTTAGGGTTAAGATTAGGGTTAGCGTTCCTCAAGTACTAGAAGCCCCAAATCTACTGTGGGCGCTTCTTGGGGGCTCCTGATGAAAGAGCAAGTGGCCCCATGTCTCTAGGACAAAGTTGAAATTTCACCCCATAGACTTGCATTGAAATAAGGCTGAAGCTAGGGTTAGGGTTAGGGTTAGGGTTAAGATTAGGGTTAGGGTTCCTCAAGTACTAGAAGCCCCAAATTTGCTGTGGGCGCTTCTTGGGGGCTCCTGATGAAAGAGCAAGTGGCCCCATGTCTCTAGGACAAAGTTGAAATTTCACCCCATAGACTTGCATTGAAATAAGGCTGAAGCTAGGGTTAGGGTTAGGGTTAGGGTTAAGATTAGGGTTAGGGTTCCTCAAGTACTAGAAGCCCCAAATTTGCTGTGGGCGCTTCTTGGGGGCTCCTGATGAAAGAGCAAGTGGCCCCATGTCTCTAGGACAAAGTTGAAATTTCACCCCATAGACTTGCATTGAAATAAGGCTGAAGCTAGGGTTAGGGTTAGGGTTAGGGTTAAGATTAGGGTTAGCGTTCCTCAAGTACTAGAAGCCCCAAATCTACTGTGGGCGCTTCTTGGGGGCTCCTGATGAAAGAGCAAGTGGCCCCATGTCTCTAGGACAAAGTTGAAATTTCACCCCATAGACTTGCATTGAAATAAGGCTGAAGCTAGGGTTAGGGTTAGGGTTAGGGTTAAGATTAGGGTTAGGGTTCCTCAAGTACTAGAAGCCCCAAATTTGCTGTGGGCGCTTCTTGGGGGCTCCTGATGAAAGAGCAAGTGGCCCCATGTCTCTAGGACAAAGTTGAAATTTCACCCCATAGACTTGCATTGAAATAAGGCTGAAGCTAGGGTTAGGGTTAGGGTTAGGGTTAAGATTAGGGTTAGGGTTCCTCAAGTACTAGAAGCCCCAAATTTGCTGTGGGCGCTTCTTGGGGGCTCCTGATGAAAGAGCAAGTGGCCCCATGTCTCTAGGACAAAGTTGAAATTTCACCCCATAGACTTGCATTGAAATAAGGCTGAAGCTAGGGTTAGGGTTAGGGTTAGGGTTAAGATTAGGGTTAGGGTTCCTCAAGTACTAGAAGCCCCAAATTTGCTGTGGGCGCTTCTTGGGGGCTCCTGATGAAAGAGCAAGTGGCCCCATGTCTCTAGGACAAAGTTGAAATTTCACCCCATAGACTTGCATTGAAATAAGGCTGAAGCTAGGGTTAGGGTTAGGGTTAAGATTAGGGTTAGGGTTCCTCAAGTACTAGAAGCCCCAAATTTGCTGTGGGCGCTTCTTGGGGGCTCCTGATGAAAGAGCAAGTGGCCCCATGTCTCTAGGACAAAGTTGAAATTTCACCCCATAGACTTGCATTGAAATAAGGCTGAAGCTAGGGTTAGGGTTAGGGTTAGGGTTAAGATTAGGGTTAGCGTTCCTCAAGTACTAGAAGCCCCAAATCTACTGTGGGCGCTTCTTGGGGGCTCCTGATGAAAGAGCAAGTGGCCCCATGTCTCTAGGACAAAGTTGAAATTTCACCCCATAGACTTGCATTGAAATAAGGCTGAAGCTAGGGTTAGGGTTAGGGTTAGGGTTAAGATTAGGGTTAGGGTTCCTCAAGTACTAGAAGCCCCAAATTTGCTGTGGGCGCTACTTGGGGGCTCCTGATGAAAGAGCAAGTGGCCCCATGTCTCTAGGACAAAGTTGAAATTTCACCCCATAGACTTGCATTGAAATAAGGCTGAAGCTAGGGTTAGGGTTAGGGTTAGGGTTAAGATTAGGGTTAGGGTTCCTCAAGTACTAGAAGCCCCAAATTTGCTGTGGGCGCTTCTTGGGGGCTCCTGATGAAAGAGCAAGTGGCCCCATGTCTCTAGGACAAAGTTGAAATTTCACCCCATAGACTTGCATTGAAATAAGGCTGAAGCTAGGGTTAGGGTTAGGGTTAGGGTTAAGATTAGGGTTAGGGTTCCTCAAGTACTAGAAGCCCCAAATTTGCTGTGGGCGCTTCTTGGGGGCTCCTGATGAAAGAGCAAGTGGCCCCATGTCTCTAGGACAAAGTTGAAATTTCACCCCATAGACTTGCATTGAAATAAGGCTGAAGCTAGGGTTAGGGTTAGGGTTAGGGTTAAGATTAGGGTTAGGGTTCCTCAAGTACTAGAAGCCCCAAATTTGCTGTGGGTGCTTCTTGGGGGCTCCTGATGAAAGAGCAAGTGGCCCCATGTCTCTAGGACAAAGTTGAAATTTCACCCCATAGACTTGCATTGAAATAAGGCTGAAGCTAGGGTTAGGGTTAGGGTTAGGGTTAAGATTAGGGTTAGGGTTCCTCAAGTACTAGAAGCCCCAAATCTACTGTGGGCGCTTCTTGGGGGCTCCTGATGAAAGAGCAAGTGGCCCCATGTCTCTAGGACAAAGTTGAAATTTCACCCCATAGACTTGCATTGAAATAAGGCTGAAGCTAGGGTTAGGGTTAGGGTTAGGGTTAAGATTAGGGTTAGGGTTCCTCAAGTACTAGAAGCCCCAAATTTGCTGTGGGCGCTTCTTGGGGGCTCCTGATGAAAGAGCAAGTGGCCCCATGTCTCTAGGACAAAGTTGAAATTTCACCCCATAGACTTGCATTGAAATAAGGCTGAAGCTAGGGGTAGGGTTAGGGTTAGGGTTAAGGTTAGGGTTAGGGTTCCTCAAGTACTAGAAGCCCCAAATTTGCTGTGGGCGCTTCTTGGGGGCTCCTGATGAAAGAGCAAGTGGCCCCATGTCTCTAGGACAAAGTTGAAATTTCACCCCATAGACTTGCATTGAAATAAGGCTGAAGCTAGGGTTAGGGTTAGGGTTAGGGTTAAGATTAGGGTTAGGGTTCCTCAAGTACTAGAAGCCCCAAATTTGCTGTGGGCGCTTCTTGGGGGCTCCTGATGAAAGAGCAAGTGGCCCCATGTCTCTAGGACAAAGTTGAAATTTCACCCCATAGACTTGCATTGAAATAAGGCTGAAGCTAGGGTTAGGGTTAGGGTTAGGGTTAAGATTAGGGTTAGGGTTCCTCAAGTACTAGAAGCCCCAAATTTGCTGTGGGCGCTTCTTGGGGGCTCCTGATGAAAGAGCAAGTGGCCCCATGTCTCTAGGACAAAGTTGAAATTTCACCCCATAGACTTGCATTGAAATAAGGCTGAAGCTAGGGTTAGGGTTAGGGTTAGGGTTAAGATTAGGGTTAGGGTTCCTCAAGTACTAGAAGCCCCAAATCTGCTGTGGGCGCTTCTTGGGGGCTCCTGATGAAAGAGCAAATGGCCCCATGTCTCTAGGACAAAGTTGAAATTTCACCACATAGACTTGCATTGAAATAAGGCTGAAGCTAGGGTTAGGGTTAGGGTTAGGGTTAAGATTAGGGTTAGCGTTCCTCAAGTACTAGAAGCCCCAAATCTACTGTGGGCGCTTCTTGGGGGCTCCTGATGAAAGAGCAAGTGGCCCCATGTCTCTAGGACAAAGTTGAAATTTCACCCCATAGACTTGCATTGAAATAAGGCTGAAGCTAGGGTTAGGGTTAGGGTTAGGGTTAAGATTAGGGTTAGGGTTCCTCAAGTACTAGAAGCCCCAAATTTGCTGTGGGCGCTTCTTGGGGGCTCCTGATGAAAGAGCAAGTGGCCCCATGTCTCTAGGACAAAGTTGAAATTTCACCCCATAGACTTGCATTGAAATAAGGCTGAAGCTAGGGTTAGGGTTAGGGTTAGGGTTAAGATTAGGGTTAGCGTTCCTCAAGTACTAGAAGCCCCAAATCTACTGTGGGCGCTTCTTGGGGGCTCCTGATGAAAGAGCAAGTGGCCCCATGTCTCTAGGACAAAGTTGAAATTTCACCCCATAGACTTGCATTGAAATAAGGCTGAAGCTAGGGTTAGGGTTAGGGTTAGGGTTAAGATTAGGGTTAGGGTTCCTCAAGTACTAGAAGCCCCAAATTTGCTGTGGGCGCTTCTTGGGGGCTCCTGATGAAAGAGCAAGTGGCCCCATGTCTCTAGGACAAAGTTGAAATTTCACCCCATAGACTTGCATTGAAATAAGGCTGAAGCTAGGGTTAGGGTTAGGTTTAGGGTTAAGATTAGGGTTAGCGTTCCTCAAGTACTAGAAGCCCCAAATCTACTGTGGGCGCTTCTTGGGGGCTCCTGATGAAAGAGCAAGTGGCCCCATGTCTCTAGGACAAAGTTGAAATTTCACCACATAGACTTGCATTGAAATAAGGCTGAAGCTAGGGTTAGGGTTAGGGTTAGGGTTAAGATTAGGGTTAGCGTTCCTCAAGTACTAGAAGCCCCAAATTTGCTGTGGGCGCTTCTTGGGGGCTCCTGATGAAAGAGCAAGTGGCCCCATGTCTCTAGGACAAAGTTGAAATTTCACCCCATAGACTTGCATTGAAATAAGGCTGAAGCTAGGGTTAGGGTTAGGGTTAGGGTTAAGATTAGGGTTAGGGTTCCTCAAGTACTAGAAGCCCCAAATCTGCTGTGGGCGCTTCTTGGGGGCTCCTGATGAAAGAGCAAATGGCCCCATGTCTCTAGGACAAAGTTGAGATTTCACCACATAGACTTGCATTGAAATAAGGCTGAAGCTAGGGTTAGGGTTAGGGTTAGGGTTAAGATTAGGGTTAGCGTTCCTCAAGTACTAGAAGCCCCAAATCTACTGTGGGCGCTTCTTGGGGGCTCCTGATGAAAGAGCAAGTGGCCCCATGTCTCTAGGACAAAGTTGAAATTTCACCCCATAGACTTGCATTGAAATAAGGCTGAAGCTAGGGTTAGGGTTAGGGTTAGGGTTAAGATTAGGGTTAGGGTTCCTCAAGTACTAGAAGCCCCAAATTTGCTGTGGGCGCTTCTTGGGGGCTCCTGATGAAAGAGCAAGTGGCCCCATGTCTCTAGGACAAAGTTGAAATTTCACCACATAGACTTGCATTGAAATAAGGCTGAAGCTAGGGTTAGGGTTAGGGTTAGGGTTAAGATTAGGGTTAGCGTTCCTCAAGTACTAGAAGCCCCAAATCTACTGTGGGCGCTTCTTGGGGGCTCCTGATGAAAGAGCAAGTGGCCCCATGTCTCTAGGACAAAGTTGAAATTTCACCCCATAGACTTGCATTGAAATAAGGCTGAAGCTAGGGTTAGGGTTAGGGTTAGGGTTAAGATTAGGGTTAGGGTTCCTCAAGTACTAGAAGCCCCAAATTTGCTGTGGGCGCTTCTTGGGGGCTCCTGATGAAAGAGCAAGTGGCCCCATGTCTCTAGGACAAAGTTGAAATTTCACCCCATAGACTTGCATTGAAATAAGGCTGAAGCTAGGGTTAGGGTTAGGTTTAGGGTTAAGATTAGGGTTAGCGTTCCTCAAGTACTAGAAGCCCCAAATCTACTGTGGGCGCTTCTTGGGGGCTCCTGATGAAAGAGCAAGTGGCCCCATGTCTCTAGGACAAAGTTGAAATTTCACCACATAGACTTGCATTGAAATAAGGCTGAAGCTAGGGTTAGGGTTAGGGTTAGGGTTAAGATTAGGGTTAGCGTTCCTCAAGTACTAGAAGCCCCAAATTTGCTGTGGGCGCTTCTTGGGGGCTCCTGATGAAAGAGCAAGTGGCCCCATGTCTCTAGGACAAAGTTGAAATTTCACCCCATAGACTTGCATTGAAATAAGGCTGAAGCTAGGGTTAGGGTTAGGGTTAGGGTTAAGATTAGGGTTAGGGTTCCTCAAGTACTAGAAGCCCCAAATCTGCTGTGGGCGCTTCTTGGGGGCTCCTGATGAAAGAGCAAATGGCCCCATGTCTCTAGGACAAAGTTGAGATTTCACCACATAGACTTGCATTGAAATAAGGCTGAAGCTAGGGTTAGGGTTAGGGTTAGGGTTAAGATTAGGGTTAGCGTTCCTCAAGTACTAGAAGCCCCAAATCTACTGTGGGCGCTTCTTGGGGGCTCCTGATGAAAGAGCAAGTGGCCCCATGTCTCTAGGACAAAGTTGAAATTTCACCCCATAGACTTGCATTGAAATAAGGCTGAAGCTAGGGTTAGGGTTAGGGTTAGGGTTAAGATTAGGGTTAGCGTTCCTCAAGTACTAGAAGCCCCAAATCTACTGTGGGCGCTTCTTGGGGGCTCCTGATGAAAGAGCAAGTGGCCCCATGTCTCTAGGACAAAGTTGAAATTTCACCCCATAGACTTGCATTGAAATAAGGCTGAAGCTAGGGTTAGGGTTAGGGTTAGGGTTAAGATTAGGGTTAGGGTTCCTCAAGTACTAGAAGCCCCAAATTTGCTGTGGGCGCTTCTTGGGGGCTCCTGATGAAAGAGCAAGTGGCCCCATGTCTCTAGGACAAAGTTGAAATTTCACCCCATAGACTTGCATTGAAATAAGGCTGAAGCTAGGGTTAGGGTTAGGGTTAGGGTTAAGATTAGGGTTAGCGTTCCTCAAGTACTAGAAGCCCCAAATCTACTGTGGGCGCTTCTTGGGGGCTCCTGATGAAAGAGCAAGTGGCCCCATGTCTCTAGGACAAAGTTGAAATTTCACCCCATAGACTTGCATTGAAATAAGGCTGAAGCTAGGGTTAGGGTTAGGGTTAGGGTTAAGATTAGGGTTAGGGTTCCTCAAGTACTAGAAGCCCCAAATTTGCTGTGGGCGCTTCTTGGGGGCTCCTGATGAAAGAGCAAGTGGCCCCATGTCTCTAGGACAAAGTTGAAATTTCACCCCATAGACTTGCATTGAAATAAGGCTGAAGCTAGGGTTAGGGTTAGGGTTAGGGTTAAGATTAGGGTTAGGGTTCCTCAAGTACTAGAAGCCCCAAATTTGCTGTGGGCGCTTCTTGGGGGCTCCTGATGAAAGAGCAAGTGGCCCCATGTCTCTAGGACAAAGTTGAAATTTCACCCCATAGACTTGCATTGAAATAAGGCTGAAGCTAGGGTTAGGGTTAGGGTTAGGGTTAAGATTAGGGTTAGGGTTCCTCAAGTACTAGAAGCCCCAAATTTGCTGTGGGCGCTTCTTGGGGGCTCCTGATGAAAGAGCAAGTGGCCCCATGTCTCTAGGACAAAGTTGAAATTTCACCCCATAGACTTGCATTGAAATAAGGCTGAAGCTAGGGTTAGGGTTAGGGTTAGGGTTAAGATTAGGGTTAGGGTTCCTCAAGTACTAGAAGCCCCAAATTTGCTGTGGGTGCTTCTTGGGGGCTCCTGATGAAAGAGCAAGTGGCCCCATGTCTCTAGGACAAAGTTGAAATTTCACCCCATAGACTTGCATTGAAATAAGGCTGAAGCTAGGGTTAGGGTTAGGGTTAGGGTTAAGATTAGGGTTAGGGTTCCTCAAGTACTAGAAGCCCCAAATTTGCTGTGGGCGCTTCTTGGGGGCTCCTGATGAAAGAGCAAGTGGCCCCATGTCTCTAGGACAAAGTTGAAATTTCACCCCATAGACTTGCATTGAAATAAGGCTGAAGCTAGGGTTAGGGTTAGGGTTAGGGTTAAGATTAGGGTTAGGGTTCCTCAAGTACTAGAAGCCCTAAATTTGCTGTGGGCGCTTCTTGGGGGCTCCTGATGAAAGAGCAAGTGGCCCCATGTCTCTAGGACAAAGTTGAAATTTCACCCCATAGACTTGCATTGAAATAAGGCTGAAGCTAGGGTTAGGGTTAGGGTTAGGGTTAAGATTAGGGTTAGGGTTCCTCAAGTACTAGAAGCCCCAAATTTGCTGTGGGCGCTTCTTGGGGGCTCCTGATGAAAGAGCAAGTGGCCCCATGTCTCTAGGACAAAGTTGAAATTTCACCCCATAGACTTGCATTGAAATAAGGCTGAAGCTAGGGTTAGGGTTAGGGTTAGGGTTAAGATTAGGGTTAGGGTTCCTCAAGTACTAGAAGCCCCAAATTTGCTGTGGGCGCTTCTTGGGGGCTCCTGATGAAAGAGCAAGTGGCCCCATGTCTCTAGGACAAAGTTGAAATTTCACCCCATAGACTTGCATTGAAATAAGGCTGAAGCTAGGGTTAGGGTTAGGGTTAGGGTTAAGATTAGGGTTAGGGTTCCTCAAGTACTAGAAGCCCCAAATTTGCTGTGGGCGCTTCTTGGGGGCTCCTGATGAAAGAGCAAGTGGCCCCATGTCTCTAGGACAAAGTTGAAATTTCACCCCATAGACTTGCATTGAAATAAGGCTGAAGCTAGGGTTAGGGTTAGGGTTAGGGTTAAGATTAGGGTTAGCGTTCCTCAAGTACTAGAAGCCCCAAATCTACTGTGGGCGCTTCTTGGGGGCTCCTGATGAAAGAGCAAGTGGCCCCATGTCTCTAGGACAAAGTTGAAATTTCACCCCATAGACTTGCATTGAAATAAGGCTGAAGCTAGGGTTAGGGTTAGGGTTAGGGTTAAGATTAGGGTTAGGGTTCCTCAAGTACTAGAAGCCCCAAATTTGCTGTGGGCGCTTCTTGGGGGCTCCTGATGAAAGAGCAAGTGGCCCCATGTCTCTAGGACAAAGTTGAAATTTCACCCCATAGACTTGCATTGAAATAAGGCTGAAGCTAGGGTTAGGGTTAGGGTTAGGGTTAAGATTAGGGTTAGCGTTCCTCAAGTACTAGAAGCCCCAAATCTACTGTGGGCGCTTCTTGGGGGCTCCTGATGAAAGAGCAAGTGGCCCCATGTCTCTAGGACAAAGTTGAAATTTCACCCCATAGACTTGCATTGAAATAAGGCTGAAGCTAGGGTTAGGGTTAGGGTTAGGGTTAAGATTAGGGTTAGGGTTCCTCAAGTACTAGAAGCCCCAAATTTGCTGTGGGCGCTTCTTGGGGGCTCCTGATGAAAGAGCAAGTGGCCCCATGTCTCTAGGACAAAGTTGAAATTTCACCCCATAGACTTGCATTGAAATAAGGCTGAAGCTAGGGTTAGGGTTAGGGTTAGGGTTAAGATTAGGGTTAGGGTTCCTCAAGTACTAGAAGCCCCAAATTTGCTGTGGGCGCTTCTTGGGGGCTCCTGATGAAAGAGCAAGTGGCCCCATGTCTCTAGGACAAAGTTGAAATTTCACCCCATAGACTTGCATTGAAATAAGGCTGAAGCTAGGGTTAGGGTTAGGGTTAGGGTTAAGATTAGGGTTAGGGTTCCTCAAGTACTAGAAGCCCCAAATTTGCTGTGGGCGCTTCTTGGGGGCTCCTGATGAAAGAGCAAGTGGCCCATGTCTCTAGGACAAAGTTGAAATTTCACCCCATAGACTTGCATTGAAATAAGGCTGAAGCTAGGGTTAGGGTTAGGGTTAGGGTTAAGATTAGGGTTAGGGTTCCTCAAGTACTAGAAGCCCCAAATTTGCTGTGGGCGCTTCTTGGGGGCTCCTGATGAAAGAGCAAGTGGCCCCATGTCTCTAGGACAAAGTTGAAATTTCACCCCATAGACTTGCATTGAAATAAGGCTGAAGCTAGGGTTAGGGTTAGGGTTAGGGTTAAGATTAGGGTTAGGGTTCCTCAAGTACTAGAAGCCCCAAATTTGCTGTGGGCGCTTCTTGGGGGCTCCTGATGAAAGAGCAAGTGGCCCCATGTCTCTAGGACAAAGTTGAAATTTCACCCCATAGACTTGCATTGAAATAAGGCTGAAGCTAGGGTTAGGGTTAGGGTTAGGGTTAAGATTAGGGTTAGGGTTCCTCAAGTACTAGAAGCCCCAAATTTGCTGTGGGCGCTTCTTGGGGGCTCCTGATGAAAGAGCAAGTGGCCCCATGTCTCTAGGACAAAGTTGAAATTTCACCCCATAGACTTGCATTGAAATAAGGCTGAAGCTAGGGTTAGGGTTAGGGTTAGGGTTAAGATTAGGGTTAGGGTTCCTCAAGTACTAGAAGCCCCAAATTTGCTGTGGGCGCTTCTTGGGGGCTCCTGATGAAAGAGCAAGTGGCCCCATGTCTCTAGGACAAAGTTGAAATTTCACCCCATAGACTTGCATTGAAATAAGGCTGAAGCTAGGGTTAGGGTTAGGGTTAGGGTTAAGATTAGGGTTAGGGTTCCTCAAGTACTAGAAGCCCCAAATTTGCTGTGGGCGCTTCTTGGGGGCTCCTGATGAAAGAGCAAGTGGCCCCATGTCTCTAGGACAAAGTTGAAATTTCACCCCATAGACTTGCATTGAAATAAGGCTGAAGCTAGGGTTAGGGTTAGGGTTAGGGTTAAGATTAGGGTTAGGGTTCCTCAAGTACTAGAAGCCCCAAATTTGCTGTGGGCGCTTCTTGGGGGCTCCTGATGAAAGAGCAAGTGGCCCCATGTCTCTAGGACAAAGTTGAAATTTCACCCCATAGACTTGCATTGAAATAAGGCTGAAGCTAGGGTTAGGGTTAGGGTTAGGGTTAAGATTAGGGTTAGGGTTCCTCAAGTACTAGAAGCCCTAAATTTGCTGTGGGCGCTTCTTGGGGGCTCCTGATGAAAGAGCAAGTGGCCCCATGTCTCTAGGACAAAGTTGAAATTTCACCCCATAGACTTGCATTGAAATAAGGCTGAAGCTAGGGTTAGGGTTAGGGTTAGGGTTAAGATTAGGGTTAGGGTTCCTCAAGTACTAGAAGCCCCAAATTTGCTGTGGGCGCTTCTTGGGGGCTCCTGATGAAAGAGCAAGTGGCCCCATGTCTCTAGGACAAAGTTGAAATTTCACCCCATAGACTTGCATTGAAATAAGGCTGAAGCTAGGGTTAGGGTTAGGGTTAGGGTTAAGATTAGGGTTAGGATTCCTCAAGTACTAGAAGCCC